>NW_005841993.1:1132389-1134700 GCF_000455745.1 Alligator sinensis
ACCCCCCCCCCCACCATTTTTCAGCTCCAGAAGATGCTCCAGGAGACTTGATTCCTAGCTCCAGGAGACTCAAATATCAAGTCTGCACCAAAGCACTGTAATTACAGTGCATTGGAGCAGCCTTGATGGATGTGTATAAGCACACAAATGGTTATATTATATGCTCTTCAGTTAATTTAGTAAGTTCCCCATTAAAACACAGAAATACCTCAGAAGGTAAATTCTAATCAATGTTATCGTGATAATATGCCATTGCATATTTCATATTTGAATGGGCTTGCATGATTGTAGCTTATTGTAGTAAAAAAAAACACAACACTATTTTATTTTCCCTTCTTTATTTTCTTGCAGCCAAACAGAAATGATGTATCTGGGTATGGAAAAAGTTTAAAACCTTTGTTATAAATAACTTTCTTCCAAATAGTTATTTTCTTTGAGACCCAGAATGAAAAGTTTTGTATGCATATCTATTACGACAGAGTTTTTATCTTTCCCTTTATATATATGATAGAAATAGAAGGTACTCTGGCTAGTAGTTCCTTAATATACCCATTATCTGCATAAGCCTCATGTGTTTCCAAGAGATGGGCACTGAAAGGAAAGGGAAAATTGAATGATTCTGCCTTCCATAATGACCACCAGCATCAAAGGAAGAATTTCTGGACAAAGCTCCTGAGATGTCTTGGTTTAGGAACCATTTGCTTTATCAGTTCAACAAGTGTAGAAAATTTCATTCTTCACCAACTGTGAAACTTTACTGGGACCACTAGCTATATTTTGAAGGGGATTTGTATTACTTAAAGTGATGCTAAGTGGTGCTGGAAATATATTTGGGTACTTACACTATGTAGCAAAGCTAAAAGTGTAAACCATTGTTTCTTAACCTTTTAAAATTTGAGATATCACACAATAGATTTAAGGAACACCTCAGAAAATACCTGCTCTTAATGTTCTATTTTTTCTTTTTTTTTTACTATAAAAAAATAACAAAGCAAATCTTCTTTATGAACAGAATTCAGATAGACCACAAGGTCAGTATGTTTTTAACACTATGGATTCTTATTTGAAAACTTTGGGCTTATCTTATGAATAACATTTGCACACCTAACAGTGCTAACATTACATGTTACCTGTGGAATCTTTAAAAGTATCTCAAGGCACCCAAGGGTACCATGTCATCCTGGCTAAGAATCACTGATCTGAACAAATGACCTGAGACCAGTCCTTCTCCATCTCTCAACCACCTACTTGCATGGTTGGGCTTACTACACATAGCCATGCTTAAATGCTGCCATTATTAATCAGGCATCAACTAAGGGTCTTTAAAACAAGGATCTTAATCATAGCAATGTATGAGATATCATGATAATGTCTGCAAGGTCTTTTCCCTCCCCACCTTCTTACATTAGCCTGTGCAGGACTGCAGACATTAGTGTTGCCTTGGCTTGTCTTGCCTTTGAGTTTAATGGCTAGTTAGGCCTATTGTAATCCTTAATGTGATTGCTGAAGTGTGTGTGGTGGGGGTGGGGTGGGGTGGAGGAGCAAGGGGGAGATGGTGACTAGTTGGATAGAAGTTGCTTCATTTCCACCTATCATTTTTCACTGCCTCCAGGACATGTTGCCTTTTGGAGCTACCTTGTTCTTTTGATCTCATAGTAGATTTGGCTAAATCTTAATATTTAAGCCTACTCTTATGGTACTTTGCTATTCACAAACACCATTTAAATCATTTAATGAAACAGCCTGACACAGGTTAAAATCAGTCTCTGATTAATTCTGCTGAGAGCAGTGTAATCAAATCAAGGATAAATTTAGGGACCTTAATTAAGTTTAAACTAACTAAATGGAGTCTTTATCACAGAAAACCCCATGGGTTACCTTTTAAAATCTGCAAATGGAGGGGGGAGGGCAGTGTTTATCAGAGAAAATCAGGATCCCTGTTGATAAGAGTGTGCTCAACTCCATCCCACAACACCCAGTCAGAGATGATCTTAGAATCCCTCCAACCTTTGATGAGGTGAGGAAAGCCATCAAGCAAATGAAGAATGATAAGACATCTGGAGCTGATGGAGTCCCCACTGAAAACTTCATTCAGGAGTAGAGGAGCTCATATTACAGATCCATGCCCTCATCTTAAAGATTTGGAATGATGAAGAATTCCCAGATGACCTCACAGATGCCATAGTTTTGACAATCTTCAAGAAAGTAGATTAATCCAACAGTGAAAATGACAGAGGGATCATCTTCCTGTTCACCACTGGAAAGATCATTGGGAGGACCCCCCCCCCCCCCCCCACCCTCCCCCCTCTCT
>NW_005841993.1:1134731-1146327 GCF_000455745.1 Alligator sinensis
GTCTCCTTCTACTTCCTGAAGAGCTTCTCCCAGAATTGCAGTGTGGGTTTAGGTCATCAAGATGCACAACTGACAATATTCTTTACAACTCACCAGCTACAGCAGGAAAAATACCAGGAACAACATATATGCCTCTCTACATGGTCTTCTTTGACCTCACAAAAGTTTTCAACTCTGTCAACTGAGAAGCACTGCGGAGGATCCTTCTGAAGTATGGATATCCACTGAAATTCATCAAGCATTCTTTACTTGCTCCATGGTGGCATGTGCATGCTGGTTTTCAGTAATGGATCCGGCACAGATCCCTTTGAGATTAAAACAGGAGTTAAGCAAGTTTGTGTTATGGCTCCAACACTCTTCTCAATATTCCTTACCATGATGCTACATCTTTCTACCAACAAGCTACCAGTCAGAGTGGAGTTAAACTAGTGAGTGTATGGTAAGATGCTTAATCTCAGCTGACTACCAGCTAAAACCAAGACCACCCTGACCTCAATCATCAAGCTCCAGTATGCCGATGATATTGTAGTTTTTGCTCCTTTAGAAGCAGACCTTTAGGCAATCTTCAACATTTTTACTGAGGCATACAAGAAAATGGAACTGATGCTTAACATTCAGAAGGTTAACTCTGAATGAGCAGTCCCCAGCTCCAGTAATTCAGCTTTATGGTGAAACTCTGGAGAACATTGAGTATTTCTCATACCTCAGAAGCCATCACTCACAGAAGGCTGGCATCAACAAAGAAATCCAAGATCACCTCAGATGTGCAAGTGCAGTCTTTGGACACCAGAGGAAATGGGCATTCAAAGATCATGACATCAGATCCTAACCCAAGCTTATGTTTTTTTTTTAAGCAGTCATGATCTCCACCTTATGGTAGGGAGTGGAGACATGGACAAGGTACAGAAGATACCTCAATTCATTGGAGAAGTATTATCAGTGCTGCCTGTGGAAGATCCTTCAAATTCAGAGGGAAGATGTACACCCAACATTAGCATCCTCTCACAAACAAACACCATAAGCATCAAGGCAATGATCGTCCAACATCAACTTTGTTGGGCCAGCCTCATCATCCAGATGTCCGACTCCAGACTCCCAAAAAAATTTTATTCTCCCAGTTCAGTCAAGGTGTACACTCAAGGGGCAGATGGGGGTGGGGGGGTGGGGAGGGAGGAGGGGAAACAGAGAAAGCACTTGAAGGACAACCTCAAGGCTAACTTGAAAAAATTCAACATCAACAACAACTTGTGGGAGACTATTGTCCAGGACCACCCTAAGTGGAAGAAGAATCTGCTGCAAGGATCTCAGTACTTTGGAACCTTACGATGACAACAGGAGATGGAAAAGTTGGATCAGCAGATATAGTGTGTCGCTGACCTGATCAAGAATCCAGAGTCACCAACCCAGCACAGAAACACGTGCCAGAGTTGTAGCATAACTCTGTGGATCCTGGATTAGCCTTGTCATCCATCTTCAGATCCAGAGATAAGAAAATCATGTCCTCAAATGTGAGGGATTGCCAAAGAAGGTCAGTTAGTGCCAGTTTGGGCTCTTTACCTCCTCTAGATTTCCAAAATTAATCATAACACTTCTATCTTTGCCTTCCTTACCCCTTCCCACCTACCTTCTCCACTCTTTTGTGTTTCATAAAAATACTCTTCTTAGTCATTTGTATAAATACCCAAATATATTTAAAGATTGCAACATTTAAAAAAAAGAACACATAGAGTATTCACATGGTGTGAACTTCTTTTACTTCATATAATGGAAAAGGTTTGAAAAGTCTGTGTACAGAAAGTGAATGATTAGGTATACAAGAAAATTATTAAAGATAAAAAAAAAATTCTTAAGAGTTGTTATTCCAGCTGAATCATAAAGTGTTACTTGTCTTAAAGTGGTGCCATTGTAGCGACACTTTAATTCTACATAAATATTCCTTCATTTTAGCAAGCGATTAGAATTACTGATATAATAATTCACTGTAATAAAACAAAGTTTTAATGTTTCAAGTGGAATATCTTTATTATAATAATCAATATTGAGTTTACTGCAGTACTTAACATTTAGATTCATTTTCTACCTTGACATAAGACTACCTGTGACTGCTTTTATTTAGCTATTTTATCTTGTTCCGAAAACAAATTATTTTTATTCTCTTGGAATAAATAAAGGAGTCTCATCACAGAAGGCATTTCAGCACAGCCACTGAGCATAATCTACACATATGTAAATATCAAGAGATGTTAAAAGATCCATGTAATCTCCAGTTGGTTAGTACAGTGGAAAAGCATGTGTCATGGCTGATGAGGCTTGAAACAAATGGTTTAAATTGAGTAGTCTAGCTAAACAGTTATATCTGTCAGAACTAGTTGTGAGATCTTAGAATTTGGTTCAGTATTGACGCATGCTATAGACAATGTGACCTGGCCACATAGAATTGTGGGTGACATAAAAAGTTACGTTACTCCCCTTTGTTACCTCCCCACATCACTGCAGCTGATGGGAAGGGGAAGGACATCTCTTCATGCTGTTAATCCTTCTTCATTCCACATACTTGGGGGATATGTTTGGAGAGATATGGAAAGTACCTGGGACTCTATTTTAACTCCCCTCCTATTTCAGTTCCAGTTCCAAGCTGGTACTAATAAAGCACTAATGAAAGGGGTAATAAAAGCATTATTAATTACACAATTCCATCTTCTTTTGGAACAATGTAATCTCTGTGGGATGAGATACAAAAACTCAGTCTTGGTCAGTAGCCTAGTGATCTATGTAAGAAATTCAAGGCTTCCTATATTACAGTATAGCTTAGCTTTTGCTACAGGGAAAATCTTATCATTCCAAAGGACTGTTAGCACTCATCAAGTAAGACACTACTCATCAAGATTAAGGGAGATGGAAATTGGAGCCTTAATTAAGCACAGGTTTCTGAAATGCAGCCTGTGCCAAGCTAACTTGATGGCCTTTCTGAACATAGGAATTAGTTAGATGAACAAAGGCAACAAGCTGAAGATGAGTTATTTGATGTTTTAGGAAGTTTTTGACACACCATGGTACAGAAGTCTCATAAAAGAAATCAAGGAAGCTATCTGGATGCTTAGCTAAGAGGAATAAAATCAACACGAAAGATCCAGAATGAGTTCTATCATTTTTTATTAGGGATGGGGAAGTAGCTTGCAGGTTTCAAAAGAGAATGTTATTTAATTAGAAGTATTCATAAATTGCATACAACGTCCTCCCTACCCCACCACCAAATATTCCAAAAGAAATGTTGCAGGATATTTAGATTACAAGATGAAACATTCAAAATTAGAAAATGAAACAAATAATAATTGTATGTGTAACTTAAATTCAGCCCCCTCCAATGTGTACAAGCATTATAATAGTAATTCATTACATAATTGTCTCTTCTTCCCCTCACATGACCTTTCCATCATTTACTACCCAAAAAAGACAGTGCTCACTGAATAAGCAGTTAATCATACATTTCATTCTGTGTGAGACACCTAGCCTTTTTTACTGCACTCTTTTTAAACTCTAACCTGAATAAAGAATTATTAACTTCTTCAGGGACATTCATTACTGTGGTATGAGTACTTACCAAACATCAAACTCAGTTTTACAATACTTTTTGAGATTAAGGAAGATTAGCCCCACAGTAGAGTTCAAGACTGAGGTACAGAGGTAAAAACCAACATTATCTGCTACTCTTCACAGCCCAGGTTAAAATATATATTTTTTCAAGGTATCTTAGATTTTATAGCCCTTCCTATTTTCAAAGCACATCTCACATCATAATATTTCTATTTCTTCCTCCTCCTCTTCCTCCTCTCATGCCCTTGTCGTAAATTAGATGGTGTTTTGTTGTTTTTTTTTCCCCATAATCATCAGGGATCCTGGTTTTCTCTGATTAAAAAAAATCCCCAATTTTCGGGATAGAAAAAGTAACCCAAAATCCACATTTTTTCATGATTAAAATGAAACACCTCTAATATATATATATATATATATATATAGTGGTGAAATAAGATAACCCCACAATATACAAACAAAAGCAATTTTGCAATAACCTTCTTAAAACCTTACTTTTTTTTTTCTTTTTTCCCCACAGCTCACAGACAATGAAATGTGAGGACATATTCAGGCTTTGTATTGAGTTTTACTTATTCGTACAGCTACATGAGTTAAACATTTTTTTTGTCATAAAAGCACTAAATAATTATCAGTGTAGTAGGATTTGTGTTTCTGGAAATAATAGTATAAAAAGTCCCCTGTTGTATTGGTTTTGTTTTCATTAATAGTTTAGAGGACCTATAATGTTCAGTATAATACATGAAATATTTTATTTTTCTCCTCATGATACTATTGCCATGTTAGCATTGACAAGGGCTATAGCAGGCCTGTTCAACAAAAAGTCACAGTTATAGCCTGCAGCCCTTTGGACCACAGAAATTTTTTTTTTTAAGTTTGCATTGTGTCAGAAATAATAAGGTCATGTTGATGAGGCAAATGAGAAAACTGAGATTTTCATACTAAGAATTATTTCATGGCTACTAGAAATTATACCTATATACATGTATGAAATCATTTTAAAACTATCAACTGGATATTGAGAGTATCCATTAAAAAATAGTGACAATATAAAATAAAGTTGCATATTGTGGATACTTTTTATGATATCAGGTATATTGTCCATATTACTTCCAAAGTTTAAGCTCAAAAATTCAATTTTCCTTCATCTATAGATGAAAGCCTTGGCCTTTTTAAAATGTACTTTTACTCTTCAATGTTCTCCAAGACATGCATGTACTTTTTTGTTTGTTTGCTTTTACTGTGATTCTTGATTTTTCTATTTCTTACTTGTTAATAATATATGTGTACATTTATAAAATATCTTGCTGTATCCATGTGAAGTTACCATAACAAATCCTGTTTGTGCTTTAAAATGGAGAGTCTTTTTAAAAGTTGCCCTGGGGCTCTCAGACCTTTGATATAAGTCTTACTAGTAAGTTCATGCAGGCTTTTTTTAAATAAGCTATAATAGTTCAGTCTTTATAAAATATGAGCCCATCGGAGTTCAGCAAACAAAAATAAAACAGAAACAAAAAGAATGCCCACCACCACCTTACTCAAGCATATTACTTGCTGAGATATACTTCAGTTGAACCACCCTCAGGCAGTAGTGCTGGTAGGTCTATTTATAATAGGGAATCTTGAAACAGTATAACTACAATATTATAGTTAGAATGATGCAAAAACCCCAGTAGATCCACTGCAGAGGAAGATTACTCCAGTACATGTTTGAATTATAACCAGGGATCCTGATTTTCTCTGATTTAAAAAAAAAAATCCCATTTTTCGGATGTAAAATGTAACCCAAAAATCCACATTTTTCCATGATTAAAATGATATATATAACTTGATGATCTATTGATTGATAGATGAATATAGATATAGATATATATCTTATCCCTTACAATATAGGGGTAAAAGTGTCCATGTGCATGGAACTACATGCAGATCTGGAAGCTAAATCAACTAGAAGATTTTGTGCAGGGAGCATTTTTTGCAGTCAGTAAGAGGACAGATTACTTTTTGGTACAATGTTGAAGTAGCTGCTTTTAATGTTTACTGGAAAAGCACTTCAGATGTCACTGACTTATGCATGGTCAGATCTAGAATTTTGAAAATGGGGGTGCAAATGATAACCTGCATCATCACCAGAGATCCTGGTTTTCCAGAATCCCCAATTTTGGGATTAAAAAAAGGGACCCCAACTCCACATTTTTCCATGATTAAAACAAAGCACCACTAATATATAGAGAGAGTTATATAGAATAATATATATAAGTAGTGTTTTGTTTTAATCATGGAAAAATGTTGGTTTGGAGTTACTTTTTTAATCCAAAAATTGGGGATTTTTTTTCAAATCAGAGAAAACCAGGATTGCTGCAAATAAGATAGAGACCTAGTACCTATGGATGAATGTGCTCCGCGAGTGTGGAGGAGGGAGGCGGGGACTTAAATTAGAGTGGCTCCAAGAGCCACTCTAATTAGAGCGCTAGGAGCATCTAGGGTATCAGCATCTCCATGTTTCAAAATGACAGCGGGGGCACTTTATGTAAAGCTAATCTAATGAGTTTTAGATAAAGGGTCTCTGCCACCACTTTGAAGCACAGGGACACTGATACATTAAGCATGAGAGGCTACTGGAGCATGGTAATGGCCATGCTCCAACAGACTCGATTAATCGAGTCTGCTCTGACATGCTGGAATCACAGCACATCACAGCAGCCTCCCTGATAGTGTATAGGCACCATATGACTCAGTTTAAGATCAAAGCAAAACCACATATATAATATGGTGAGCATTCCAACAAAGTTATATTCAGTTTAAAATGCTCAAAAAGCTATGCAAAAGCTGATAAAAATAATCACAAGATTTTATTTCATTACTCCTTTAGTCACTATAATTAAATGTGCATGCCTTACTCCATTTTGTAAAACAAAATTTAGCCTTCTTGGCTAAGTACAGAAAGACAAAACACCCATGGCTGAATCATTTCAATCTTTGCAAGGATAGCCTATACTGTGTAATTGGCCTTGTTATGGCTTCAGCCCCATCTTCACTAGAGTTGCAAGCCAGGCCTCCAGTCAAATGAAACACAAACATAGACATACTGGTCTCTAAGCTAAACTTACACACATTCTTGGGCATCTGTACTTCTGCTAGGCCCCTATCTCAACTCAGCTAGTGCCATGCCAAGACATTAAGGTACCTTCCCTGGTATGCACCTTCTCTTCTCTTTCAATTTAGGCTTATGGGAACTCTTTTCCCTCCTAAGGTCCAGACCAGACTGCCCACTCTGCCTCAGGAACCCAGGTTTATATTCCCTGAGCTCCACCTCTTCCAGTCAGGTAAATAAGTAGCCTGCCCCATCTGCTGCAGTTTGCCTTCCTACTTGTCTAGAGTTCTTTCCTCTTGTCTTGCAGCTGGCTTCCAAGTAGCTACCTTGCAGGCCTAAGGCCCCTATCTTTTGGTTTTTCATGGATACTTATTCTCTTGCAGATATCTCTGCATCAACTGCCTACACCAATTACAGCCTCCTAATGCTCCCTCCTTATTGTCTAAGGAGCAAATATTAAAGAACCCTGCTACAGGACTGTATAAATCCTAATGACAATCTCTTTGCATGACACCCCATAGTTTGTAGTTGATTTCAGAGGTCTCAGAATGGTTCTGAAGGAAAGTAATGATCAGAGACCTTGCTTAACTGGAAGTGAACTGCAGACTAGATAAGTGGGATATTATAAAGTCTTTGGTGACTATGAAACAATAGAAGAGTGACCTGTGGAGTTTAGATGAGGGAAGTCTCAGTAATAAATTTAATACAACCACTCTTCTAGTGAAGAGGATGGATGCTCTAGTCAGGAGGGCATTTAACTGCCAGCATCAAGGGAGGAGGAACAAAGGAACATTCATTTTGATTCTTATCAAGATGGCAAGAATAAAAGTAATCAAGGCATAAAGTGACATGAAAAAAAAATCTTTAGTAGTCTCTAACTAATGTTAGGAGCTTGTATAATAAACAAAGAGATCAGACCTCTAATGTATAAATATAAATTCAACCTATTTTGTCTTACTGAAATCTGGTGGGAAGATCCCGAATCAGATAACTGTAATGTTAAAATCAAAGGTAATATTCCTAAACAATTTAGGAAACATTGAGAATGGAAAAAGAGGATGAAAGAAGTACTCTGTCAAATAAGGTACTGCTTCTTTTGGAGTCACTGACCAATCTGAAGTACATGATTTTGAACACTTATAGATCAACATTATACTAGATAAAGTATAAAACTAGGCACTCGGTATCAAAATAGACTATAGAATCAATATGGTTTGGGTGGGAGGGAGGAAGACCCTTTCTTGAAATATTAATGTATATGGGGGGAAAAATCATGTTAATTGGATTTCAAACTGAGTGACAGAAACTGGAAGTTTCATAGTGCCAATACTAAAACATACTTAAGTTTCTAAGAGTGATAATGGCAATTTTCTAAATGTAAGAGCATCACATACATATGGGAAATTCAGTGGGTTAAGACAAATGTAACAATCATATCACTATCAAAGGATACTGATATAAGCTGTTACTATGCAACTGTGATGTTTTCTGGAGCCTGTAGCAATACAAGAATAGCAAAACTACTCCAACTTTAACCCTGATTTATTCAAAGTACAAGTAAGGGCAATTTTAGCTAATTTGTATTGCTACAGGCTCCTGCAGATATAATAGTTAGATCATATCAGCTGTCTACTCCCAAGTAGGAACTTTCCCTCCCCCTTTAAGGAAGTTAAATATATTTTATACATACATATGTGTGTGTGTGTGTGTGTATACACATGCACACACACACATACACATAATATGATAAGAATATCTCATCTAGCTCTTTCCCAAATACAGAAGAAAAGAAAAATATGGAACACCTCTGTTTGTCCTCTTTTTATTGACATCTTTATCATGACCTCGAAAAGAAGTAAGTAAATAAAAAGTATTTTTATCGGCCTTACCTCTAGTGGTACAAAATTTGTCCTTATAAATATTATTCTCCTGTTTATGTCTTTATCAGTTTTTTGCAAGTACACACACACACACACACACACACACACACACACACACACCCTATTTACCCTAAATTGAACCTCCACTTGACAGGTAAAACTCAATTGATCTCAAAACTAAAAATCCATAATTGCATTTATACAAATCATTATAGCTTCACCACATTCCTGGTAACCAAAGATGATGAAGTCCAAACCAGCAATATGTGTTGCTGGAAATTTAAAATATTTAAGCTGAAAGCTGAAAATGATGACAAGATGACTAAGCTGGAAGACATGGAATAGGAAAAAAAAAAAAAAAGAATGTTAATTCTAACTGTTTAAGAGCATTGTCCTGGATGTCACAAAAGCCACAGTCAGGAAAGAAGATGATTCTGGTTGAGGTGGGGAAATTATCTATATGTCATAAATAAATAAATATTCCTAACTCTCAAAATATAACAAATACAAGTGTGCTGGCAGCACAGTTAAGCATCTTGCTGTGCCTCTGGAGGCATGAGTTTATGCTTCACTCTGGACTCATGCCAAAGCCTGAGTCAGCCCAACTGTAAATTGATCATTTGGCCTGGGGAATCAAGGACCAGTCATGCCCAGTCAGCCCAACTGTAAATTGATCATTTGGCCTGCGGAGTCAAAGACCCAGATGTGATTTTGGCTTCATTAATTTCTTAAGCACACTAGCCCAATAGGCTATTAGCCTTGGGGGCACGGGGCTTTTAAATATCTAACACTTGGGAAAAAAAGGCAATATTGGTAGCTGTAAATTATAAGTTAGATGCTAGAGAGTGAAGAAAACTGATAAAGACATAAAGGGGAGAGTAATATTTACAAGGTCTAATTTTGTACCAGTAGAGGTAAGGCCAATAAAATATACTTTTTATTTACTTACTTCTTTTCAAGGACATGATAAAAATGTCAATAAAAACAAGGACAAACAGAGGTGTTCAATCTTTTTTCTTTTCTTGTGTATTTGGGAAAGAGCTAGATGAGATAGTCTTATCACATTATGATGATGGAATACTTTCCACTTCAACAGTAACTCAGGAGGATATTAATATATATAATCAGCAAGTCCAAGCAATTTATGTTCATGTGTTTTAAAGTGTCAGCTGAGGAAGTCTCCATATCACACCACAAACATAGAACAAATTACAAAACCAAAAACACTCCATAGCATGCCACAGGTAAAAAGCCAGGGAGAGAAAGATACCCAGAGTGCCCAGCTATTGCAATAACAGAAAAGTAATTGGTTAATATGTGCTCAGTGGATCCCTGAAGTAGGAACATGCCCCACTCTAAAGAGAAAGACAACCCCTACCCCTACTTCTTTCCACTCTAAAATATTCCTTCTGAGCCCCAAGCTAATGATCACTTTGACCCTGAATGGAAGGTTCCTCTATAGGTTTATACATAACAATAGAAGCACCATTGCACCCCCCACCAAAAAAAAAAACCCTCAACCCCAAACCCTTCCATTGTTAACATCAGCCAATGTGCAGTATTTTAGAAAACCAAAAAGCATTTATGAGAGGGGGAAAAAAATCTTTCTTGCCCCTACAGTGCTTGTTTATACTGGTCCATGTAATGATATGGCTAAGCATGCCCTATCACCTGAGTCTGAAGCACCATTGCCCCCCCCACCAAAAAAAAAAACCCTCAACCCCAAACCCTTCCATTGTTAACATCAGCCAATGTGCAGTATTTTAGAAAACCAAAAAGCATTTATGAGAGGGGGAAAAAAATCTTTCTTGCCCCTACAGTGCTTGTTTATACTGGTCCATGTAATGATATGGCTAAGCATGCCCTATCACCTGAGTCAATAGACAGTTTGGCAGCGAGCCTGAAGTCACAGTTATTGGACTTTTAGCAGATTAAACAGGAATATTGTGCGAGGGACCTAAGTTGCACATAAACCAGTATACATACTCAGAAACTGGTTTAAATTCATAATAGAACAGAAGCTCAATGCACATAAAAAAGTTTCAAAATGGCTGAACCCAGTTTAAGATAAAACTGGATGGATGTAGAATCAGACTTCACTGATTTAGGTTACACAATTATGGAATTTCTGTCCCAGATCCCCTCCCAACACAAGTTATGTTCCAGTCCCCCAGCATCCCATGATGCATGAGGGCCCCCCACTAACCTCCCTCACAGGGCAGGTAGATTAGCCTCTACTCAGCTATCTGATTCAACTGAGCTGGGGCCAGCTCTGCCCCGCAGCTGCCATGAAGCTGAGGAAGCAATGGCCTCTGTTCTCCAGCCTGGTTCTGCCTGCCCTTTCAGCCCTGTGAAGCAGCAGGGAATGGATGGGGAAGTGGGGTAACAGAGCCTGACAGCCCAGGCCCTGAGCCCTGTGGGAGGGTTGCCCCCACGCTGCTCCCAGGACAGGCTGGTGAGAATCACTGACCAATTGAAGGGTTGGGAGAAAAACTCCCCCTTCCTGAGGCAGGGGAGGGGATAAAGAGCACCCTCTTTCAAGGCCAGCCCCCAAGCCTGGAATTTGCCCATGTAGGGGGAGCCCCAGCCCCGGTGTTGGGCCTGATCTTGCCTTTATGGAGACCTCCCATTTCCACTGCCTGGTGCAAGTCCCCCAGAGCCTGGCACTAACAACAACTGGCAAGACATGCAGGGCAGGCCTAGGGGCTTGTGCTGGGCAATGGGGCCTGATCCTTCTTGCTATGAAGCCAGCACAACTGGGCAGGGATAGGGGAAGCCCCCCGACGCCTGCCTCACCCAGGGATGGAGGTTGAGACCAGGGTGGGTAATTTTGTTCTCCCCTCTCCCCTCTCCCTTGCATGTCAGTGACTTGTGCAGCCCTCTTGCTTCCCCTCATCCCACAGCTGGGTAGACCAAGCTAGCCTGAGGAAAGACATGGGGCTCCCCACCATAGCCAGTTGCCCAGCTCAGAGAGTCACCACTGGGGTGGAGAGTGGGAGGATCTTCTCCCTGTGGGGGAAAGGAGGGGGTT
>NW_005841993.1:1146337-1146600 GCF_000455745.1 Alligator sinensis
AGCTATTTAGGGGTGGCCTCTGCTTGACAGGGCTGGATTGGACAGCAGCTGGCAGGCTGACAGGTCTGCTCTAGCACCTTCCCTGCCACCTTCTAGCCTGGGTCAGTGCAGGCCTTTGGTTCAATCTATACAACTTAAAGGAACCTGCTTTCCTTAGAGTACATGTTAACTGTTTCTCTATTAAAACTATGTCAGTTTTCCACAAACACAAACATGATGTTTGCTAACAAATAATTTGATGGTAAAATCTTTCTTTTTCAACA
>NW_005841993.1:1146610-1159370 GCF_000455745.1 Alligator sinensis
CGGCAGGAATAAGGTAGGTTGGGCGGGGGGGCAGGTTGTTTGTATTTTATTTCCTCATACAACTGTATTCTATCACTAACTTGCAAAAAATAATAGGTAACCACATTATAAAAGAAATCAGAGAGACTTTCAATAAAATTATTTTAATAAAAGTTATTTTAAAATGCCCAGCAATAAGCATGCACTGGAAAACAAATCATAGGACTTACTGCAATTTAACACATTAAAGATTCCAAACATTATTAAAATTTTTATTGGAAACTGACAGTTTAGTAAACCCAAGAACTGGTCATGTGCATCAAGAAATGACCAAACAACTGCTGCAGCCTATTTCTGTCTCTGAAGAGGAAAATTTAAAGTCTCAAAGGAGGCTATCAAAATTTTTTCCTGGTGACTGCCATTGTGTTGCTTAGAGACTTCCAAGAAATGCTGTGGAGAAATGGTAGAGAAAATGGCGTTGTAACCAGCACTGAGTTGACATTTTTTGGGCTTTTTAGAATGCATTTTGTTGTCTTTTTCTAAAAAAATTATTTAAATCCTGAAATTCTTGTATGGAGAAAATTACTGTTTCAGTTAGTGGCATGTCTATCTGTAATACCTGTATAACATAATAAGAAATAATTTTCATTACAACAAATGTGGCCTCAGATCATTGTCTTTTCCTTGGGAGGACAGAGATGAGTGAGTAAGCATTCTGCTTAAATTACTGCAGCATCAGTCCTCCTGCTTTTCCACAATGTCCAGAATGAATTACAAAGAAATATTTTGTGCATCAGGGTGAGAGTTTGAGAGTTTTGCTGATATTTATCCTATAAACTGCTCTACAGTTATGCATGCATCTTTTGTCAGTTATACAGATATATGAATAATAAGCAGGGATCCTGGTTTTCTCTGATTTAAAAAAAAAAGCCCCAATTTTTGGTTAAACCCCCCCCCCCCCCCAAATCCACATTTTTCTGTGATTAAAATGAAACACCACCTATATATATATAGGTGGTAATCATGGGAAAATGTAGATTTGGGGTTACTTTTTTTTTAACTGAAAATTGGGGATTTTTTTTAAAAGTGACAAAACCAGGATCCCTGATAATAATATATTATAATATAAATATTAAAGATTCACTATACAAGCACAGAAGAAAAACAACTGCCATTAGTCATTTGTATTTTGCACATAAGGTAATTGGTGTATAGCTTAGAGAGGATAGGGTCATATTTCCAAGACTGACTGCACAAAGCAGAATGCTTCTATAGGTCTGTCTCATGCTAGTAGCAGAACACAGTATGCATTTGGATGGTAGACTACGCTCAAAACTCAGAACGGGAAGTTTTTGCAACGCTAAATACAGAGTAGTTCTAATTTTCCAGTACAATAGAGCTTCTTTCATAATACTAAGCCTTATAAATTCAGGCATTTAACTCCATACAAAAATAGGGACCCACCTAAATTGCTGTGGAAGTTTCTAGTGCTGCATTAATCCCCTCTCTACCACTCAGCAGTGGATGGGGAGGTGTGTGGTCATAAGACTGAGATGAAAGGTGCCACTGCACTGTGAACTTCCACCACAATTTAGGTAGGTCCCTACAAATAAAGCCAGATTAAATTTGCCTGCTAGTCTAAAAGGCCCATTTTCCTATATTTATCTTCAATTGATTAAATATTGTTCGTGGAATATTTATTTCATTTTAATTAAACAAAATAAACTGCTTTTGCTTCACTTAGTGATAAAACCTCTTATGTAGTTATTAAAAGAGTTGTGAAATCATGGAGCAGGAAATGTCATTTGAACTGACACAAGCTTGTAGAATAATACCTATCCAGGTAGTTTATATTCCCTTCCTCGTGACAGTATCTGCATATCTTTAGCTAATTTTGGGCAGAAAGTTTAAATATTTCCAATTAATTGACAGTGAAAAGTGTTGAATAAGAAAGAATGTATCAGTTATGTACATGGAACATATATGCTTGCTTGATTTGTTGTTATTTATTATTATAGAAAATGCTCATTCCAAAAAAATAGTTTGCCATACTATAAAATTGGACTGTACAAAAAACCTTAGCTTTGTATTAACATTTTAAAGTAAACACATGTGATGATGCATTGGCAGTTCTGGAAAGTGAACTGTCTGGCAGTACAGGAGTAGCAATGTCGGCTTTCTCTCACTACTCTATTAATGCATTTAAGAACACCTCTGCCACTAAAAAGTAGGTCAGCCTTTATGTTGATCAGCCTTAAGCTGCAACAGGAACTTCTGGGAATTCAGCAGTTTGGAAAGATTAGGCCATGTAAGTAAGTGTTCAAGGATAGATTTAGTAATTAACTTTAGGCATGTATTTCTGGATCATTTGGTCCATGGCAAGTTTTTCTATATGAGTAGATACACACACATAATAACAATGATGTATTAAAGAGTACATTTCAGTGCATACAGAAAAGATTGCAGGGTTACATAACTGGGTGTCCCAGTATGAAAATGGGAAAATTGAAGTAGAATATTTAACTTATAACCTTCACTTTGTTTTGCTTTGTTTAACATTGGTTCAGTGTGGGGTGGGAAGGCAGAAGAGGGGGAAATTTGTCAGCTGACTTTACTGCTTGAGATAGAAAAAAAGAAATAGGTATGTTTCAGGTTTGTAATGCTGCACATATGATGTGTAAAACATAGCAAGTGGCTTAAATTAATATTGGAAAGTGTCCATATGTGTATTGCACATTTTAAAGTAATCACCAGATAAGAATTTAATTAAATATGATCAAACATTTTCACTTCTCTTCTTTTCTTTATTTAAAAAAAGTTCTAAGGGTTCTTTTGTTTTTGAAGTTTCTTTAAAAGCTTTAAGTAGTCAGTTATAGTAAAAAAAAAAAAAAAAAAGAAAAACAACAACAACAACAAAAAACAAGCCTGAACAATTAGTTTGTTTCTACCTTATTCCTGTTGAGTAGTAAACTTACCCACTGAATTGTCTCACTGAAATTGCTGGGGTAGATTGTTCATATAAATATGGCCCAGGCCAACGGTTGATAGAAAAGACTCTAAAGACCCTCTCTTCCCCATCCCTGTAACATCCCTAATTTGTATTTTATAGGCAGCCCTCAGAAGCATGCTTCCTTCCCTTCTCTGCATAGCTTCTGAATTGTTATATATTATCAACACAGTCTTAAATGGCATCAACAGATGTTTAGATTGGCTATTATGAAGAATGTTCTTACTATGAGGGTGGTTAATCATTGGAACAGATTACCTAGGGAGGCTGTAAAATCACCAGTCTTGGGAAATTTTAAGAGCCAGTTAAACAAACACCTGACTAGAATTGTTTAGACAAAAATAATCCTGCCTTGATCAGGGGGTTCGACTACATGACCTCCTGATATCCCTTCCAGCCCTACTGCCTCATGATTTTAAAAGGTTACATGTTGACAACATTGGCAAATTCTGCTGGATTGGTAATAGGGGTGTTTCATTTATAAACTTAAAAAAAAGAAAAAGATGTGCAAGTTTAAAAAAAAAAGAAGCAAAGTAACCATGTCAATGATGCACTTACCCTATTAGCTCAGTTTCTTTCTCTGTTTTATTTGTATACTTAATTCATTCATATCATGCAGGTGCCACGCTGCACCTGAATGACGTGATAGCTGCCATGTGGGTGCCAGGTGGAGGGGGGTGCGATCCCCACTGCCTCCCATTGTCCTGCGCTATGCAGGAGGGGCCTCTGCAATCGGGGCTTCTGGGGGCTCATGGTGGAGCTCTCCCCCATGCAGCACAGGGCAGTGTGGAGCACAGGGGATCCCCCCCTCCACCCAGCACCCGTGCAGCAGCTAACAGGGGATCACCCCCTCCACCCAGCACCCGTGCAGCAGCTATCACATTGCATGGGGGCAGTGCAACTTGGCAGGGCGCTTCACACTGTCCCAGAGCTGGGTTGGCTCCAGTAGTCACACAGAGCCCAGCAGTGCTCAGCCTGAGCATCCCCAGCTCCTGGACAGGGCACAGAGCCCCGCAGCACCCTGCCGAGCCGCGCTGCACCCACATGATGTGATAGCTGCCACATGGGTTCCAGGAAGGGGGAGCCAATCCCCACTGCCCCATGCTGTGTGTGGGGGGGGGGGGGGGGGGCCCCTGCCATGAGCCCCCAGAGGCCCTGATTGCCACTGCAACAGTCAGTGAGTGGAGGGCTTTTGTTTTTATTTTAAGTGCTGGGACGCTGGGACCGGGTGGGGTATCCATGGGGGGGATGAGGGAGTGGGCAGGGGATGGGGCCAGGTGGGGAGGCACTCAAAGGAGGGCTAGGGGAGCCAGCAGGGGATGGGGTTGGGTGGGAGTCCTCCCATGGTCCCCTCCCCCCTCCTCCAGCCCCCCTTGCCCCTTACTTACTGGCATGGAGCCTGGCTCCAGCGCCCTGCAGCAGAGAGCAGGGACTGCCCAAATCTCTGAATCAATTTGGATGTTTCTGAACTGATTCAGAGCCTTCCAATTTCATTCAGACCTTTTAATTGGGCCAAATTGGACCAAATCTCCTCTGAATCGAATTGGCTACTGAAGCTTCGCACCCTTTTATCTATCTATCTATCTATCTATCTATCTATCTATCTATCATTAGATTTCATTTTCATAGTTTCATAGTTGGTAGGGTCGGAAGCGACCTGAGCAGAACATCAAGTCCGACCCCCTGCCATGGCAGGAAAGAATGCTGGGGTCAAATGACCCCGACTAGGTAATTATCTAGCCACCTTTTGAACACCCCAGGGTAGGAGCGAGCACCACTTCCCTACTCCTACTACTTCCATGGTGATTCAGAGTACCTAGAAAAACTGCTTCCTTTAAAAAAAAAAAAAAGAATTTAGATTTGATATGTTTATCTTGGCGAATACACAGTTAAAATGTTGAATTAACTATAGTAAAATCTAAACATTCTTGATGTGTTTATCTTTATTGATAATCAAGGCTCCTTGTTGTCTCTGCTTTAAAAAAAAAAAATCCCCAGGTTTCAGTTTCATTTAAAAAGTTCATTTAAAAAGTTCCCCCAAAAGTTCAGTTCATTTAAAAAGTAACCCCAAATCCACATTTTTCTGTGATTAAAATGAAACACCAGGACTCCTAATATATGGCTATATATTAGTGGTGTTTCATTTTAATCATGGAAAATGTTGTTTTCTCTGATTTTTAAAAAATCCCCAATTTTCAGATTAAAAAAGTAACTCCATATCCACATTTTTATGTGATTAAAATAAAATACCACTAATACATAGACATATATTAGTAGTGTTGGTGTTTCATTTTAGTCATGGGAAACTGTGGATTTGGGATTACTTTTTTAATCCAAAAATTGGGGATTTTTTTTTTAAAGAGAAAACCAGGATACCTGCTGATGACCTATTTTAACAAATCATTTAAAATGCTTAATGTTGTTAAAGAAAGACTGAAAGACTAATATTTTGGTCTTCAGGTAAATACAAAAAAAATTATAGTAGTGTTCCACTTCGATAGGTATTTGCACATCTGAAGTAACAGTCAATTGCTTTCAAAAGAGATAGAGAAGGGATCTGGAATGAGGTACTAGTAACTATTATTGCAGCCTTCTAGCTAACATTTTGGATAGTAAGATAGATTTACTTTAGGGATCAAAATATCTTTGTTTTATTGGGTGCATCTGCATGTGCTATTAATATGCTATAGGCTTACTGTGCAGCAAGCCTTCCTGGGAAGCACACGTACACGTTACCTGCTGGAAGCAAATCCACTCCCAACAGGAGCATTCCTGTACAGGACATCTCCTGCTGTGCTCTTCCCCCTTGCAGAAGCCAGGAGGACCTCCAAGCTGCCCTGGGGTGCTAGCCCAGAGATGGAAGGGAACATGGGGGTTGGTCCTGATACACATGGGGCCAGGAGAACTCTTCTGGCTGGAATAGCAGATGTCTCCTGGACCCATGCAGATCAGGAGGGGTCCTGATCTGCATGGGAGCATAAGAAAGTTGCTGCTGCAGCCGGCAGAAATCTCCCAGCTCTTTGGAACACACAGCTGCCAGTGAGCCCCCAGCTGGGCAGGGATTCCCCACCCAGCACTGGGCTGGCCAGAGCTGTCACACCCTGCCCAGCCAGGGGTTGGCTGGAGTTGTCCCACATGTGGTGAGGCTGTCACAAACCCCTGGATAAGTGAAAAAAGAGAGCATTCCAGGCAATGCCAGGAAGGCGGGGCAGAGAGGATCCCTCTCCTAGTGCTGATTGGCTCCTGGGGCTGGTTGCTGAGTAGTGCTAGGACCGGGGATAGAGAACTCCCCCATCCCCTATGGCCCCCTGCTGATGTGGCTGACCAGGAGTAAATTTGCTCCCTGTCAGCATCTACATGAGCACTACTGTATAGTAGCTATTGCACAGTTAATCTACTCCCTGTATTTACAGGTAGTAGAAAACTGTGCATTAGCTTAATTTACTTGCAGTAAATTTAGACTGAGCAGTAGACTAATGCTTTACTGTGCCATGCATTATTCTACTGCTCAGTAAAATGTCTCATGTAGACATGCCCAGTATGTTGCATTTCTTAACTAAAGGCAATGGATATCCCTTTCTCCTCCAGAGAGACCACCAAACAATGAAAACAGAAAATTAGCTTTGTTATTAGTGTGCTATGTTTCTTCTCAGTAAATGATGAGCATGGGATCCATTGTGGTTTGTTGTGAACCTCCAAAGTGACATTTTTCAATAGATCTAATGAAAGCCAATTAAAGCAAGGCCATAAATCACATCTAAAATAAATAACCACAGGATAATACTACAAGCACACATTTCTAAAAGAAAAGGCACAGTGAGGAAGTCCCTGGCCTCAATCCAGATGGTTTTTAAAGTTTTCCCAATAGAAACAGAGCAAAAAGTTGCTTCAAACAAATTGTGCCACTGATACAGACGATGTCTAATCTGTTTTACTTGATAGTCCTCTGGCTATAGCAAGAAAGTAATGTACAAGTAAAACACCTCAGGAAGGGAGGTGAATCCCATGTTCAGAGACAACAATGTTTTCAGTCCACATAAGCCAATTACTGGGTCAAAAAGATTTTGACTGTGAGTAAATGCCACAATAGTTTATTTCAATAACATGGCATTGGCAATCCCTGAGCCTACAAAATATGTAAAGTAGAGATATGCAGGCAGCAAAAGGGTTTGCAGCTAATGAAACAGCATCTGCTTTATGTAAAACACCTTATTCATGATATGCCAAAATGTGTTCTCTTTTCATTCTGGCTATTGTATCATTTTGCAAAAGAAATACAGCATAGAAAAAAAAAATTAGCTTGGCAGCCAAAACCTAAAAGGTTTTTTGGCTTTTTTTTCCCCACACCAGTGTCCTGCTATTATCTTGTAGCAAATGTTTGGTTTAATGTATTCTGGCAGATAGCAGAGGTGTGACTGCAGTGTCACCGTAGCTGTGGAGTCATCAAACTGACACACAGCTGATATTCAAGCCCTTCAGTCTCTCTAATGAGCATGCTTGATGTTTGGCAAAGGGGCTTATATTGGGAAATGTGAAGGTCATTGTGGGTTTTGAACTAGTGCAGTTCACTTGTGGAAAGTGAAATTATGAAAACTGTTAATACAGAAATAATCTAGATATTTTGCTTAGCTTTCTACCAACATGTATTTATTTAGGCGGTATGAAAATAAAATTCCAGGTACTAGTTTGTGGCCATTAGGAAAGGATGAAAAATGCAGCTGCTTAAAACCCATTTATACATGGAGACACAGAGCACTTCTGACAGCTGTAAAGTCCATTTGGAAGGTGGAGATTTCCCTGTGACTGGTTTAGGGAAGAAGTGTCAGCAAAACAAATTGTGAAGTCTGACAGGACATCATTTGTTTTCTTTTGCATTAGTTGTGCAACTACCAAATGTTCTCCACCACATTAATCCTAATGAAATCCAAAACTGGATTCTTCAAATCCCTACCTCCTCCCTTCAAGTAAGTTCTGGATGTATATTTCATCTGAGAAAGAACCACAGGAGCACAATTTGGAAATATGAAAATTTTGCTTTTCATTCTTGCTGCACCACATGCAAATAGGATGGGCTTATATTATTGCTTCCCTGTCTGGCTTTTAAAAATACACTATGATGCATCATTATATTTTCTGATGCTGAAATATTTGGGTTATGCAAGAGATCAGTAAGAACTTCTGTAATTTCCTCTTTCCTTGCCTATTTCCTTTTCTTTCTGTGAGCCTCCTCTGCCAATCTCTCCCTCTCTTTTCTATGGGAAATTATGCTCAGCAGGGCACTGTGCGCTATCCCATAGCTGGGGTGGCTCCAGCAGCCATCTGGAGCCTGGCAGCGCTTGGCCTGAGTGGCCCCAGCTCCCAGACAGTGCGTGGAGCCCCATGGCATCCTGCCAAGCCATGCTGCACCCAATTTGGTGGCCGAATCTCCGAATTCAAATTGGCTGAATCAAATTGTGACAGTGATGTGAATCACCAAATCAAATCACTGTCCCTCTGAAACAGCCAAATCCAAATTGAATACTTTGTGCTTCGCATAGGCCTAATGTATATTTCTCTATATATTAGCGGTATTTCATAAAAATGTGGATTTTGGGTTACTTTTTTAAATCCAAAAATTGGGGATTTTTTTTTTTTATCAGGGGATTCCAGGATCCCTGCTAATGAATAGTCTTAGATACACACCTGCCATTTTAAGTGTCTCTATCAGATATTCTTGGGGTTTTTTTTTTTTTGGCTTCTTTTTCAGTATTAGACAAGATATTTTACTGCATTGGTCAGTAAAAGCTTTTATAAAAACTGTGAGTTAAAATTCGCATTAATTTATGGCAATACTGGAAGCTCAACAGTTACTAGACTTAAATGTACAAAATCATTAGAAATCCAGATAAAAATGTTCATCTGTGAGCAAGATGTCTAAGAACGTTTATACCAGGAGATTATTTTTCAAAAGGAACTTGAATAATTCTCAAATAGGTAGTCTATGTTTATGTATGTCCTTTGTATTCAGTCCTAAAAGTCTTTCAAACTTGTTTACTAACTGGACTATTTAAAGTAATATTACACTTAACATTTTGAAATAATGTAATAAAAAATATTTTCTTTCCTGTAACTTGCACCGTACTTTAGGCCCAACATTTTTATTCTCTGCTTGATATGCCACTTCTTCACCAGAAAGTAAAAAAAAAAGTATTAAATACCTGACCTCTGATATTGTGCATGAGTTGTAAGAAATTCCCTTGCTTCTAGTGATTAATCTGCACTATTATGTGAAGTTAAGACTGAAGTGCAATTTCTGTTATAAATCCCTTTGCCTATGTTATGAACCCTGAAAGAGAAGAGCAGACCCTGAGAGGTTGTGTTTAATGAAATATGAAAAAAAGAGATCATCAGATAGGTGCACTCAGTTTTAGAGGAGGAAAAGAAGAAAAATAGACAAAACCAATATCCTGTTTTGTTTTATTTTTTCCCCCCACTTTCTAATCCAGTTCCCATTGATTTGGACATAAAATTCCAAGGTACTTAAAAAAAATCAGATCTCTCATGTTATCTGTACTGATCAAAACAGCAATAACAACAACAACAACAACAAAGATTCCAGTTGGAATCATCATATTTTTATGGAATCTAAAATTTCTTCATACAATTTACATAGCTCCTGCCATTCTCACTTCCTGGATGAGTGTCCTTAGTACTCAGCAACTGTCATGAATGCATGGCAGGACTCTTCTCCTTCATCTAATAAATGCCAATCATGTGTTTCTGCTAGTAAGAATTTTGTGAGTTATATATACCCAGTGTATGTTCATATCCAGTCTTACACCTGCCCTGCCAATGAGTATTCTATTGCACATGCTCAGTAGCCATATGGGTTATGCATCTACAGATCCAAGCCTAAATGTCACATATGTGCCTGGAAAACTGCCATTTTCAAGTGTAAAATGGGATATAATACTGTCTTTTTCATCCTGGGTCTCCATGTACTGAGTAGAAATTTCTGGAAGGGACTGATAGCAATTGGCATTTTTGTAGGAGGAATGCATATCTCAGCAAATCCCAGAAAAGGTATGGAGGTACAAGAGATGATGTATGCCTTGAATCCTCTCCCCTCCATCTCCTTGGCTTACATATTGGTGATGGGTTGTAATTCAGTGGCATAATCCTTGACATAGGAAAAGGACATAAATTTGGTCTTTGTTAAATTAAGTATTAGTCTACTGTTCCCATGTGATATTCTGAATTGTTAGCATGCCACCTTCCTGTAAAATAATAATCTTCTAAAGATTAACTTTAGAAGTATTCTATCTTTGCAGAATCAATAGGACACTGTCTTAAGAATGAGGTATATTGGTTTGAGGAAAGTTTAATCTGAGGAAGAAATAAAACACTGGTCTTCAAGCTTCTGGAAAAGTGCTGTAACTACTAGATTAGTATCAGGTGAAGTGATACATGTTTGACTTTATTTTAAATAGATAGGAGAGGCAGTCATTACACCTTGTAGGGATAATGAACATGGTAATATGTGTGCTGGGTGTGCTCTGAGTTCATGTACCAGCTCAGGCACTTCATAAGACTTATGTATTCCTTTATTTCACTTTGGAGCACATTGGGTATATCTATATATGCACTTTACTGCACAGTTAACTAATTAGTTCTGCAGTAAAGCATCACCATCTACACATGTTCTGATATTAGGGCACAATAATCTAATTAACTACATCATAATATAGTATTGTTGGGGACAATACTATCTTACAGCAGAATCATAAGTGCGATCAAGCATGTGTGTAGACAGTGACTGTCAGGTTAAAATTGTACTCAGCCAGCCTGGCTCCTGCCAGCTGACTCCACCACCCAGAGACTGGGGCTGACCCCCTCACATTGCTGTAGACACTCCTGTAGACACCGTGCCTGGGAGCATTAACTTTGGCTCAAACTGTTCCAGAGTTTATTACTGCACATTCATAGCATGTGTAGATGCACTCAACTAGTTTTAAGTGTGACCAAGGCATGGAGCTGTTCAGTTCTTGAAAGGCACGCAAACAATTTTCTAGTCAATTTAAGGTCAAATACAGGCTACTTCTATAATTTAGACACATCCAGGATCAGGCAGAAACTGGTCAGATTTACTCATCATAATTGTGGGCAGAATCTTTTTTTTCTGTTTTTTTTGCTTTTGTTTTATTTGTTTTAACATAGGAGACCAGCTGTTATATTTGGTAGAAGATATTCAATTTAATGTACTCTGGCTAATAGAAGTGATTTTATGATAGCATAAGTCACTGAAAAGAAAAAAAAACCAGACTGAGATGCTATTAAGTTTTAGCTTATTTTAAAACTTTATAATTAGTTTAGTGTTTGGTAAAGTTAAGGGCATTATAGTTGTAAATTAGTATGGCTTAGTTATTTTAATAATGTTGTGGTATTTATGGGAGCAAGGCATCATGTCTAGGTACAGACTTCACACTTAATATGCAATAAGTAGGCAGAAAGTGCCCTGCAGCCATAAATGAACAGATGTTCATGGCACATAGAATACTTTAAATGTCATTAACACTGGATGGATATGGTACCAGACTAAAGCACTTTAAGTCAGAGCTCTTTCTTTAATCCCATCACAAGTCAAGGCAGGTAACATTCCACTTGTATCCCAGGGGTCCCTTGCTGGGTGGCCTGCAAGCCTCATTTGGTGACTGTCTGCTCCAAGTGAGCACCAGCCCAGCCCCACTCACAGGCTGAAATGCAGAGGAGACAGAAGGCTCTGTTTTCCCCCTGAACAGCCACTGGTGTGGGAACGGAGCCCCCTTGCCATGCAGGACCCCCAGCTTGCTGGCTGGAGGGGCCATTCAGAAGGGAGACACCATTCCTCCCTCCCATCACCAGTTCCCCCCTCAGTGAAAAGCTGGGCATTTCCAAGTTGCAGCTGTCAGGAGGCTGATGCAGGGGGGAAGAACAGAGCCATGCTTAGCCAGCCCAGCCCCCCACTGCAGAACCTGAGACAGCAAGCTGGGGGAGGGACCTGAACAGTAGGGGGTTTCTGTTCCTCACCTTCCCATCTTCCACCATCTTTTGCTGCCATCAGCCAGCTGATAGTGAGGCAGGGCTAGGGGGAGGTGCCATGCTGGCCAATTAGCTGTGGCCAGCTGCTTAGCTGCTCAGTTGGGCTCAGATGGGCTTAGAATTCTCTGGCAGCCTCCTGAGGTGTGTCAAGATAAGCCCGCACTTGCCTCTTGCAGCATCTCAAACCCCTTTGAGATGCTGCAAGAGGCACATGCAGGAATGAGAAAATGTTCCCTGCATTGCATATTTGCAGCATGGGGGCAAAATTAAACCCCTGTATATCCAGGGGTCAAAAAACCCCGCAGAGAAAAAAAGCAGGGCAAGGCATGGTCCCAGACCATGCCCTGAGTCAACTGGAGGCTGGGCCCTCCACAGAGATGCTCTGGTTGCCAGAGCATCTCTATGGTTAGCCCTCATCCTGGTGCTGAAGCACACTGCCTGCTCATGAGGACAGGCAGTGTGCCAGCTGCAGGGAGGTGGACCTTGGTTCCACTGCAGGTAAGTAAGGAGTGTGGGGGCTGAAGGAGGGAGAAAGGGACTGGGGTGGGATGCCCACTGGTCCTGCCCACTTCCCCAGCCCCCTGGAATCCTGCCCCACCTGGCCCCATACCCACCTGCCCCCTGTGCCATCCAATCCTTTCCCCACCTGGCCCAATCCCCATCCTTCTGAGCCCCTCTGAGCCCTCCCTGCCCACCCCAGCATCCCAGGGAACCCTC
>NW_005841993.1:1159984-1204085 GCF_000455745.1 Alligator sinensis
GACCTCCTGGCCAATTGGGGCCAGGAGGACATGCTTTGACAGTTCAAAACAGGCCACCACACTGCACCACCTTCTGGGAGATAGTTGCCCAGATGGCCAGGCAGGGGACACACGTGACAGTAGTGCTGCACAAAGGTGAAACTCTGCAGCCATAGCTCACTGGCAGCTGGCCCAGAAGGGCAGATGCCTCTACTGACTCTGCAGTCCCCATCAGGGTCTGGCAGGTGCACAGCAGGTCACAGCCAGGCAGCACCCCCCGAGGTCACAGCCAGGCAGCAGCCCCCGCTGTCAGACTGCTGCAGTGGGAAAAGGGTGCAGGTAACTCTCAGGGATGCTTCAGCAGTCCAGCTGGAACAAGGGATACTTTCCCCAGGTACCAATTGGCTGGGCCCCAGAAGCTCCGGAAAGTGAGTAGCCCTGAGCTACTTGACAGGGCATCTTTTTGTACTGATGGGGCCAGGACAGAGCAGCTTTTTATACTGCTGGGGCGAGCACAGGTGTTGGCCCCAGGCTCTAGCTCCCCCTGGCTGCAGGTCTGGGATGAGCCAGGCAGGGTTATTTTTTCCTAAGTGGCACAATATGCCCCACACCAAAGTGCATGTCTGGGCATGGGCGCTGAGGCAAAAAGCCCTGACTCAAATTTGCACCCCTTCTATTTCTGCTGCTGCAAGCGCATGTGCCTGCATGTGTAGATGCACCTCTGGAAGGCATTCAGGACTTCCCCCAACCTGTTGTTCTCAGCTCATTCAAGCAGGCTCTGAATCCCCTGTCCCCACCCTCCAATTAATGAATACCTCTTCTGTTCTCTCCCAATGTAAACTAGAGTGCTTTGAGTAAAGCATGATACTTATAGCACTTCCACCTTGGACTTTTTGAACATCTGTTCTTAGCCTATGTGATCAGCAGGGATCCCAATTTCCTCTGATAAGAAAAAAAAATCCCAAATTTTTGGATTAAAAAAAGTAACCCAAAACCCACATTTTTCCATGATTAAAATGAAATACCACTGTGTTATATACTGTATACAATGTATATACTATATATACTGTATACAATGTATATATGTATATACAGTGGTGTTTCATTTTAATCACGAAAAAATGTGGATTTTGGGTTACTTTTTTTAATCAGAACATTGGGGTTTTTTTTTATTAGAAAAAACCAGGATCCCTGATGATCAGAGTCATGTCTTCAAACAGCTTTGACTGAGTAGGGAAGATTGCTGATAGCTCTTCAAAGAAACATTTATTGGTTGGTCAGATTCTTTAGCTCTAATTTTTGGCGGTTGGGTAGTAATTGAATTTTGAAAATAAGCCCCCATTAGTGTTCAACATGCAAGGACAAAAATGGAAACACACAAAATCTGGACCATTTTTCAATTTTCAGGGAGATCAGAACAAACTTGAGAAAGATATATTGGCAGTGGTAGCAGATAAAAAATATGAAGTAAACAGATACAATTACATAGCTTCCCAAACTGGCACAAACCCAAGGTTTCTCTAACTAGTTGTACAGTTAAAATTAAACTTACTTAGGCAATGCTAATCTCTTAAGCATGTAATAATATTTTCTGCCATGCAATTATGTAAGTGTATTATAGTGTAGTGCTTCAATGACCCAGCCTAAAACTCCTTCAGAAGTTTCAGTCAAAGACTAAGGCAAATTAGAATTTCCAGATAACTTACTAAATATTCCAAAAGGCCCTGGCAAATACTGTAAAGATAATAAAAGGGAATGGGGACAGTAAAACAGAGAATAACAGTGAAGATTTTATGTACAAACCATAATATATGGAGACTTATTTTAAAAAACAATAATCGAAATATTTATATTGTAGCATTATGTTTTATATAACCTATGTATAAACTTGAATAGCTATACAGAAGGTATGTTTTAATGTTCATG
The DNA here is from genome assembly GCF_000455745.1 of Alligator sinensis. NCBI lineage: Eukaryota > Metazoa > Chordata > Crocodylia > Alligatoridae > Alligator > Alligator sinensis. The sequence goes on from NW_005841993.1 coordinate 1,161,890, forward strand.
TGTTAAATGGGACTCATTTTTAAATAATTTCAAACTAACTTTACCACCTGTTTCTCACCTTCATATGCCCTTGTTTTACTCTCTTTTGAAGTTCTGTGGAAGCTTTCAACCATTCATGAAAAAAATCAAAGAGCTTCAACATGAAGGTTTAAATTTGGATTAAAACAAAAATAATAATAATAAAAAAAACCCTCATCTCCTAGCTTCTCCTTGAAAATCTACCTGTGGAAGTAAATGTAGCATTTATTTTCTGTCTTAGGTTTTTAAGGGTTCTCCCCCCTTCATATCTCTTCTGGGTCTAATATTTTTTTTTCTTAAGTATATACAACAGTGTAATGCAGCTCATGGTCTGATGATAAAATATATATATATATTGCTATGTTAACAGTGAAGGACTGAATATTGCCATCCCTTCACCCTGCTTCCTCTACCCACAATCTCCACCCCACTCTACTGTTCTGGATGTCAATGCAAACTTTTCTTTAACCAGGTTCCGATTCAGACTTCCAAACAAATGAAAATGTTGACCATGTAAAGGTAACAGATAAATGGTACACTAAGTGATATAGCATGTGTGCCATTGTGGTATCATTTCTGATCTACTGTAATTTGTCCTGCTTGCTCCTGGACATATTTCCTTATTTTATCTAACAATGAGGCCAGATGCCAAAAATCTAGAATGTATTTCCCATCAATGTCATGTGGTTTTATGATTGCCTGGCTGATCTCTTTGAAAGCTCTTTGGTCGATTCCATTTGGTGGTTATTGTTGTCCCTAGAGTTAGCTTGAGATTAGGCTGCTGTCTTCTTGACATTTCCCTTTGAAATATTAGCATTGATTGAAAAGACATGCTGTTTTCAAGGCTCTTTAAAACCAACTTCCTATCAAATGTGAACATTTTATTAAATAGAGAAAAGCTAGCTATTCACTTTAAGGATTCTGGGTATAATTGTGCAACTAAGGTTCAGGGATCCTGGTTTTCTCTAATAAAAAAATCCTCAATTTTCAGATATAAAAAAGTAACCTGAAATCCACATTTTTCTATGATTAAAATGAAATGCCATTTTTATGTATGCAAACTAGGGCATGTCCAGATGAGTGAGCACTTGCAGTTTGTGGAACAGCAGGCCCATTTTCAGGGCCACAAACCACATACACCACACATACAGGCATTTACTGTGCTGTTAATTTGAAGCATGGTGAAATTGTTTGACACCAGATGTTGGTATCAAAAAAACCTGAGCCAAAAAAGTGGGGCAGCATACCTGGTGGCAGTATGTGCCTCCCAAAACTGGAGCTTGGCCAGTCAGAGTGCACACATACAGGCATTCCCTAGGGACCAGTAACAGTAACACAACTATGTGCTGCTACTATTTGTCCCTGGGAAAATGCACATGCACAGTCACCTGGACCCACCCTAGGGGCTGTGATTTTCTTGACCTGATGCTCATGAACAGGGAAGATTGGTGGGGAATGTAGTAGTTTAGGGATTATCAAGTGGGGGTACGCATAAAGAAGACCAGCTTGGCTTAACAAGAAACATGTCAGTAAGCTAAAACACCAAGAGCAAACTTATAAGTGGAAACTTGGACAAATAACTAGGGAGGAGTATAAGAGAATTGCTTAGGCATGCAGGGACTAAATCTCTCAGGGATCTTGGTTCTCCCATTCTCCCTTTTAAAAAAAAAATCCCATTTTTTGGATATAAAAAAGACCAAAATCCATGTTTTTTGGTTATGTTTTTATATATGTTTATATTTCATTTTAATAATGGAAAAATAAGTATTTTGGATTATATATGTATGATTATATATGTAGTGGTGTTTCATTTTAATCATGGAAAAACATGGATTTTGGATTACTTTTTTAGATCCAAAAAAATTGGGATTTTTTTTTATCATTGAAAACCAGGATCCCTGTAAATAAGAAAAGCCAAATCACAACTGGAGTTGATTCTAGCAAGGGATGTGAAGGCTACAAGAAGGGTTTCTACAATTATGTCAGTAACAAGAGGAGGATCAGGGAAAGTGTGGGTCCTTTACTGAATGCAGGAGGCAACCTAGTAACAGAGGATACAGAAAAAGCTGAAGTACTCAATGCCTTTTCCACCTCATTTTTCACAGGCAAGGTCAGCTCCCAGACTACTGTACCTGGCAGCACAGTTTGCTGAGGTGGGGAGCAGCCAAAAGTGGTGAAAGAACAGTTTAGGGACTATTTAGAATAGCTGGATGAGTACAAGTCCATGGGGCTGGATAGGATGCACCTGAGGGTGCTGAGGGAGTTGGCCAATGAGAATGCAGGTCCTCGGTCTGTCATCTTTGAATACTCACAGCAATTGGGAGAGTTCCTAGATGATTGGAAAAGCATAAATATAGTGCCCATCTTTAAAAAAAAGGGAAGAAGAAGGATCATGGGAACTACAGACAAGTCAGCCTCACCTCAGTCCCTGGAAAAAGCATGGAGCAGATCCACAAGTAATCCATTTGTAAGCACATGGAGAAGAAGGTGATTAGGAACAGTCAGCATGGATTCACCAAGGACATGTCATACCTGACCAACCTGATTGCCTTCTATGATGAGGTCAATGGCTCTGTGGATGAGGAGAGACCAGTGGATGTGGTGTTTTTGATTTTAGCAAGGCTTTTGATATGGTCTTGCACAACATTCTTGCAAGCAAGCTAAAGAAGTATGGGTTGAATGATGGAATGTAAGGTGGATATAAAACTGTCTACAGCATTGGGATTAGAGTGTAGTAGTCAATGTCTCTATGTCTAGTTGGCAGCCAGTATCAAATGAAGTGTCAAAAGGGATTGGTTCTGGGACAGTTTTGTACAATATCTTCATCAGTGACCTGGACAATGGGATATAGTGCACCCTCAGCAAGTTTGTATGTAGCAGTAAACTGTGGGGAGTAGTACATATGCTGAAAGGTAGGGCTAGGATTCAGAGAGACTTCAACAAATTGGAGGACTGGACCAAAAGAAATGTCATTGGGTCAAGCTGTCAATAACAGCTTTCAACTATCTGAAAGGTGGTTCCAAAGAGGATGGAGATGGACTGTTTTCACTGGTGGCAGATGACAGTACACGGAGCAATGGTATCAAGTTGCAGGAAGGGAAGTTTAGGTTAGATGTTAGGAAAATCTCTCTCAGGAGGAGGGTAGTAAAGCACTGGAACTGGCAAGCCAGAGAAGTTGTGGACTTTTCATCCTTGGAGGTTTTTAAGACCCTGGTAGACAAACCCTTGGCTGGAATCAACTAGTTGGGGATAGTCCTGCTTTGAGATGGGGGTTGGACTAGATGACCTCCTGAGGTCCCTTCCAACCTAATTTTTGATGATTGTATAGGCGCCTATACACGGGCAGTAAGGCTACTCTGATGCACTGTAAATACAGCGCATGAGAGCAGACTTGATTAATCGTTTAACAAGCTTTATGTAATGCACCCACAGCTCCATTTTTCAATGCAGGGACACTGATACACATGACACTCCAGGTGCTTTAATTAGAGTGGCTCTCAGAGCTCCCTGCCAAACACTCCTGGAGCACATGTATAAGTGCTCTATGATTCTATGTGTTGTGTGTTTGCATGTAAATGTTTCTTGGCATTTTAGGCAACTTTAATAGTTCAGTAACAACATTTCTAAAAGATGTGCAAAACTGGGAATCAGGAAGTCTTGAAAAAATGCTGGATTCGTACTTGATGTTTACACTTTTTTTTACATGGTGAGAGATGTATGCAATATGTATACAGAAATTAACATCCTTGGTAATTTTAATATTTTGACTCAGCTCAGCTAAGAACATGTGTCTCAGATTTCCAGGAAAGGGCAAGAGGGTATATGCTGAAAACACTGTTATATATATATCAGTACACTATGATAAAGAATCAAAACATTGAGCTATATATTACTCAGTCTATAATGACTACCCCGATATACAATAATAGGAACAGGCATAAGATTTCCTTACCATTGCATATGCCAATCTGCATTGATCCTAAGCAAAGGTGGCTGAATAATTACTTTCTTCCTCCTTCCTCCTCTAGATAGATGTAAAAACTGAAAAATCAATTAAAGAAATGAAAAAAAAAATCACAAACCTATAGTTCAGGTTGAAATGAAATAGAACTTTTGGAAGTTTAAACCATCCACTTATTCACAGAAATTATTCATTTAGGGTAATTTACTCCTTTTACCTTCCCTATCGACCTGCACTTTCCTTTTGTTGTCATCTTCTACTTTTCAATTTTTAAACAATGTCTAAATTCCTTTAAAAAATTCAAGATGAAACAATACACATTGTTAGACTTTCCTCTCACTTTTGCCTGAAATAATTACCAAATGGAGGAAAATGTGTGGCTAATTTCTTTTCTTTTTAAAGCAAATTAATATTTATCCAAAACATCGCCTATCATTAATTCTAAAAACTGTCAAAGTCTTTTGTTTATAAAACTGTAAACTGTACCCAGTATATTGGTTGTCATATATGAGAGAGTATGCATATTCAACACTAGAGCTGCAGGATCAGACATTATGCACCTTTTCCTAGTGTAATGATAAAGAAGAAAAGAAATAACAAAGTTGTCTTGGAATGCCTTGAGTAGTTTTATGATATTGCAACAGAATGGTACACAAATCAAAAGGATATATGCAGACAGATAAAATGGAATCACTTATTTTAAATAAACAAGGGGATCACCCTCAGGTTTGATTGCTAAGCCGAAGTAGACCCTTAATTATGAAAGGTATCAGGACAATAGATACAGAGCACCTCTACTGAAGTATCAACCTTGTCTAATTATCTCTGCATTCAGCTTCTGATTCCATGTGTATCCTTATAATTTCCCTTTCAAATTATAATAAGCATTTGCAGCTTCATCAGTATATACTGTTCTCCCTTATAATGTCTTTCACTGATCTTGTGTTATATGTTTATGTGCCTTTATCACTTGAAAGGGGATTAGATATCAATTCTGAATTTGGCCCACTGTGGTAAGGATGCAATTATAAAGTCTGCAGCCAAATTAAGTCTTTTCCCATTGTATATTCATGTAACTGTGTAACTGAGATAATCGGTTCCTTCCTTAAATTGAATATCCTTCAGCTGCATATATTATTGGGATCTCACTTCAGAAAAAAATCCTTTTATTGTTTCTCTGTAGCATTACAAAATAGAATCATTGTTTTTTAACTGTACCACTGACAGGGCAAAGGGGGGTGGGAGGGCAGGAGGTACAAAGAAGGGAAGGACATGAATTGCAAAATAGATATGATGACTTCTAACCTGAGAGGGCAAGGACATTTATTTAATTTGGATAGGAGCAAGTGCTAGTCACTGTGGTTAAAATTATCTAAAAAGTAATTTAGCACCTGTTAATTATAGTATAGTATAAGAGTAACCATTTAACTGACAAAGAAGTGTGACAAAGGAAAGGTTATAGTTATTGGGGGGGGAGGAGGGGTTGTAAGGCTGTAAGAAGTACCATAGCAATATGGCACCATCTCACCTATATATGATACATAAAACACAATAGAATGATTATTTGCTAGCAGTAAATCACTAACATTTTTTTAAATGTCCATATCTATAAAAAGTAAATGGAAATATCCATATTTATTTTTGTTAAACTGCATATATCTTTAATATATGTTTTGCCTTCTTACCGTATTTTCCTTTAATGTGTATATTTCTAAGCTTTTCTAAACTATGTTTTCCTCAGTTTGGCTGGAATTAGTCTGTCTTATGAAGTTCTGCTACTTGTTTACCTCACTGTAGTAAGATATCTGCATTTATGTTCAAATTTGAAGAAAAAGTCTTCATAGGACCTAAAACTTATATTAAGAGTTCCATATTTATAATAAAAGTTTAATCTACTTCAAATAGGAATTATTAGTTTAGTCTTCACCTTTCACAACAAATTATATATATATATTTGTAGAATACTTGCCTGTGTGTATTTTTCTTTCATCTGCTGTGAACTGTATTAGCCCTTTCCTGTTTTATCACTGGCTATGTTTGTTTGTTTCTTTGTTTTATTCCCAAGAATGGGAGGGAGGCTTTGTTTAGGGCCAGGAAGCTCATTTACCTTAATTATTTGAATCTGTGGAGTTACAAAAATCCTATCTTGAAAGGAAAGCTTTTCATTTGGTTTTGCATGTCCCAGCCATGTCCCTAAATACTTGGTGTACTGTGTAGCCAGTTTACAATTCAAGGAAACCACATAATTTCTCACTTGAATTGGGCTCTTAGGTATTTTGTACTTTTACTTTCAAACCTATTAAAGGAACTGAGCACCAAGAAGACCATAAAAGAGGGGAAGTTAGAAAGAAGCTAGAGAACTCTTTTAAAAATTCATGAAGACCTTTATTCTTCTCACCCATTCATGTACTGATAAGAAAAATTACCACTTTAGACATTAACTGCAGAAAAATGTAGATAACTAGATATGTCATTTTTGAAGAATTCTACTTTCTCAAATAATAGCTTCACTTGTTATTAATACTGAAATTTTGAACAAGTGTCCTGATGCTTATTTCTTTCCTAAAACTCTTCTTCAAGAATCACACTAAAATAAAGTAAAAAAATGAATAAACCAAGAACAATATTTTTTAATTTATTTGAATGGCAATGATAACTTTTAGGACAGACATGGGAAAGAGGTGAGGTAAAAAGAACAGTCCTGTGATGTAAAAATATGATGTGATGATGTTGGTTTATGTTTTTCATGAACTTGCATTTCTAATTTGTACCCCAATCCCAGAATGAATTATACTTCCTTGTATACTGTTACTTAATATCAAAGTTACTCTCAAAAGGACTACATTTCCAGAGTTAATAGTCCATGGAGGTTGGTTGCTGTATAGGATACTAAATTTTCTGACCCATTTTCAACTGTAGCCAGTTCACATATTCCAACTTCAACTAGTTCAGAGGGAAAACATTAAAGACAAACTTGTTGATAATCTTTAATTTGATTCTTATTAACTCAATATTTCTTACAACCTTACAGGAAACTAACTGGGAAAATAGGCAATGTCATAAGGAGTGAGAAAAAAAAAACATGTGTTGGGCAACAGGCTAGCCAACAGGAGAGTCAGAGTTTACAAGGTCAATTTCTCCCCACATATGTTCTACCTATGTTCTAGTACTTTTTTTTTTTTTTTACTGTGAGACTGCTGATATCCAGAAGGATAAGGAAGAAAGAAAAAAGTCCTTGTAGATACCAAAAGGAGAAACAATGAAGTAGCTGGAAGACATCATAAAAAACCAAAAAGCAACAATACTGCTACCACTTTTTTCTACTTGTAAACTCTGTCCACAGAGCCACTGACCTCAAGTCGTTCAACTAGGTCCTGATTGGTTTGTGGCCCACATGTCTCTGTTAAATTCATCTGCATGAAGCGAGTGCCTTCAGTGTTGGAAGTGCCTCCTGCTGCTTCCCCTCAGGAACCAGGTAAAGGAGTTGTAGGAGCAGATGGCTAGGCTGAAAAAAAATTATAAAAATTAGGACTTCATTGATACCATGTCCACAAACATCTGCAAGAGTGCTGGTAAATGCATTGAAAAGCAAGGAAGACCTAGACACTCAGGAAGATTGAAGCTGGCAGCTGGTCACCTTTGGTAGCAGACAATGTTCTTTTTCTGAATCCCCATAGATTTGTGATGAAGAACAGGTAAAATGCCTTGGCATCCTAGCAGGAGGATCCTAATCCATTGTTAAAAGAGGGTAAGCCATAGACTCCAAAATTTAGGGGATTGAGATCAATCTTACCAAGAAGAAGCAAATGGTGGTGGTGGTTAGTAACTCCCTTCTGAAGGGAGTGGAGGCATCCATATCCCATGGTGTCCCATGAGATCTGCAAGTAACCTGAATCTGAAATGATTGCTGAGACTGCTTTGACTATCTGACTGCTTTTTCATATAGGTGCTAATGATACTGCCAGGAGTGAGCAGATCCAAAGTGACCACAGGAATCTGAGTGCAAATATGAAGACGGAGGGTCTCAGAATATGTTCCTATGAATACTTCTCATCAGGGTTAAAGGCTAAGGAAGAATCAGGTACATCTTGGATTTTGGCTTCTTCAGCAATGGAGTGGTATTACAAGAAGAAGATCTAAGTAGAGATCAAGTCCACTTAACAAAGCCAAAGAAGAGTGTTTTTGCATGTAGGATCACTAACCTAGTGAGAAGGGCTTTAAATTAGGTTCAATGAGGGATAAAGAAGAACAGCCCAAAGGTAAGCAAAAAGCAGGCAACCTGGATAAGGCTATGTAACGGGACACAGTAATTGTAAGTATTAACAAGGTAGTCAGAGGAAAACTATCAGGGCAATTGGCTAATCATCTATTGAAAGTTAACTAATGCAAGAAGCACAGGAAATATGCAGAAAGAACTGAAAATCCTAGCAAAATCACAGGGGTATAATATAATTGAAATAAGACAGGGAAATCATTGTGGAACTTGTCCAGGGAGGGGAGAAAAAGATATGGTGCTTCCTTATGTATAATTTTTTTTTGCATCTACTCTCTCATCTCTCCATCCACCTTTGTGGGTACCTAGGTACCATGAGGGAAAAAAGCAGAATGTAATTCAATAGACCTTAGGAGAATGTTTTTCTCTGGTTTATCAACAGCTTCCCAGTGGAAAGGGAAGATAGCTTTATTAGGGAAACTTTTTCACCAGATTCAAGAACAACCTGCTTAATTCTCTAACTTCTTCTATGCCGTAATAAAGAGGATCCCCAAATGGGGATCATAACTACTATTTTTTTTTATTACTTATTTATATATTGCACTTTCTTCATTAATAGAAAGGGTTTTTTTTTCTTAATTCAAAAACAAAGATTATTAGAACTGGAACAGAATTATATTTCTTCCATCAAACAATCATGACTGGCACACAACCTTTGTTCTTTCAGTGGGAATATCTACATGACCATTAAAATAAGTGAGATGTGCTGGAATAAAATTAATTTATCATTATTTTCTTTGAACTTTTTTTTTTTGGCTGCATTCTCTGCATTTTCTTCCAAATATTAGAGTCTACATTTTCAATCTTACCAAGATATGCCAGTCAAAAGCATGGTATGACACATCAAATATTTGATCATTGACAAAATAAGAAGTACTTTTGACAAGGAAAACATAAACAAAGGTATTAAATTAATAATACTTATGAATTTTCCTGAGGAACAAACAATTTTTCCATTCTGAAAACCTATGAGATGTTTTTAAAAAAATCATTATGATGAAATCAAGACCTTTTATTTTTGCCTTCCCACTTTGAGGGGAATTTAGGTAGTGAGCAGGACCCCCCTCTCTCTGCCTGCCTCCTCAGCATTCCCCAGACCCTGTAGTGGTCAGAGGTGACCTAGAGGTAGAGGAGATGATGCGGGGGGGTCTGATGGCCCTCCCCCCACTTCTCAGCAACTTGAACCTGATGAGGTTGACATGGAGGTTGGACCCTCTTTGGACTGAATATTGGGTTCATCTCCTTGGACCAGGAGAAAGTCTTTGACAGGATGGGCCACAACTAACTTTTTGGATCCTAGAGACCTTGGCTTCAGACCTGTCTTCATCTCCACCCTCCGGGTTCTATACTGAGATGTTTCCAAACTTCTGATAAGATATCATGGCATTTTCATTTATAATTTTTTACATTATAATAATGTACTTTAATTAGAGAATCTTGGGGGACACAGAAAATTGACTGGTGTGGAATATGACTGCCCACACTGTAATGTTTCTTCCCTGAAACACAGTAGCACATATATTTAGAAAAAATTTAGTCTATTTCAAGTTGAAATTGGGGGCGGTATTTTAACGCAAAAATAACCTGTACTTTTACCTAGTCAAAGGGTTCTCATACTTTTCTAACCTACAGTCCTACGTTTTTACCAAGACTATCTGACATTTGGCAAAAGAATGCTGTCATCCCTTTGGTAAACAGAAGGCTGTGAAAACCATAGGTCTTGAGAGTACTAGATCCTAGTTTGGCACATGATCCTATACCCAGAACTTAATGCAGATATGAGGTTGAAATTATTCTTTCCTATTACATAATTCACATTCTAGAGCCCAGTAACTTACAACTGAATCATCGAATTTTTTGGGAAACAAATCTTAAATCTGAATCTGATATATATTTGCCATGTCTATAATTACCATAACTCTATTTACTACCAAATTCCCTTGGAAAGCAGTTGTAATGGTTAAATTACTTAATATTATGCCTTATTTATTTATTTAATTATTTTTAACTTTAGCTTCTAGCCATCATGGCTAAATAAATGTATTCGAGAACCCTAAGACAGAAGTGCCCTAACCTTTAAACTTTAGTCTAAGCAACCAAGGCTAGGTCAGAGCAAATAAGAACAGATAGCCTTTGGTGGGGTGGGGCTTAAAGCCTGCTGAACCCAGCAGGTGGGAGGGTCTCCCTCTCCGGCCTCCCAGCATATCACACAGGCTTCCCGGGCTGTTGAATAATCCCAAATGGAACTGAACAGCCAAGCCACCTTGACTGACTGCTGGGCACAGGTCACCATGCTCCCAAACCCCTGCTGTCACAGTCATGTGGAGCTGGGGAAAACTTTACCAGCACAGGTTGCAGAGTGACCTCATGCAGGGCCTGACTCATCAGAAGTGGTAGGAGGACTGCCTGCAGGTCTAGTGGGTTCTGTGCTGTTACTGTGGGGCTGCTGCAGTGGAACAGCATGTAAGTCCTGGACAACTGCAGCTCCTGTGTGGGGAACGGTGTCTTGGAGTGTCAACTGCCCTTTTCTTGCTGAGAAAGTGGCACAAATCCTCACAGAATAACATGGTCTGTCTCCAGCCTCCGCATCTCTTTCTATTATTAAGCATGTGGTAATAATGACTCGTAATAAATGTGCTCTTGGAAAGATGCTGCAAACAGACTCTTTTTTGTCCCTTCACCTACATCTGCTGGGTGATGCATCTGAAGATATCTCTTATTCGATGCCCATCTGGAGTTGGCACTGGATGTGTTCCTAGCCCCAGATGCCAATGAGATCCTTTATTTCCCTGAATTGCCAGTTATGTGATATGTAGATGTATCTAGATTTAGATATGTAGTTTTTAAACCTGAGCAAGGTTGAGATGACTCATGGTGGTAGATGTCGTATGAGATTTTAGAAGAAAGGAGACTACAAAGGAGGTATAAGACAGAGATAAGGAGAAACCATCTCCTCACAATATTTTACATCATTCAAAGATGTAACCCTTCAAGAACAGACATAAGCATAACTATTCTAGAGTTGGAACAAAAACCATGTGCCAGGTTCAGGTCAAAGATTTTAATGCAAATACTCCCCTACTCACCTAAAATATCATAATTAAATTCCTTCTCTTTATGAAAGAGCTTTTTGAATGCACTAGGCAAATTCCAGAGAACTTTTGATTCCGAGTTCAGATCTAACCTAAATCTCAAACAAACACAAACTTGCTTCGAACAAGACTTTGTTTGCATCAGGGCATTAAAAATTCTTCTAAAAGAGGATATTTAGTTATGTGTATCTGAAGGCAGGCAGAAGGCAGAGCAGATTTTGCTCCTTATAGGCAAACTATGAAGTAAGCAGTTGCTTACTTCATCAGATGCATATGAAATCACTTTGGAGAATGCAAGGTGGAGAGAGAAGATATTATGGATTGTAGATACCAAAAACAAGAAATACAGGGTGACTATACACAAGTGGTGAGGCTGCTCCAATGCACTGTCAGATAATTAAAAAAACCCCAAAAAAACAACCCCACAATCTGCCCCCCTATCCCTCCCCCCGTTCATTTCATTATTATATTACTTCAGAAAACACACAATGGGAGTGTTAATGTCCTGAGTGCAAACAAATAATACCTTTACAAACCTTTGTGCAATTTCTTAATAAACAATGTATTGTTCTGGAGCTGCAAGCACAGTCTCTATTACCTGTTCTCCAAACACACAATTCATCCTGCTGGCTGCTAATTTCATAGATTTCATAGATATTCAGGCTGGAAGGGACCCTGGAGGATCATCAAGTCCAGCCCCTTGCCCATGGGCAGGAAGTCAGCAGAGATCATCGGATCCCAGCAAGGTAAACATCCAAAAGTGTCTTGAAGATGTTCAAAGTGGGTGCTTGAACCAACTCCAGCGGCAGGCTATTCCAAACCTTGGGGGCTCGGACAGTAAAGAAGTTCTTCCTTATGTCCAGCCTGAAACAGGTGCAGAGCAGTTTGTGACCATTCAATCTTGTCATCCCTTGGGGTGCTCTGGTGAACAGATGTTCCCCCAGATCCTGGTGAACACCCCTAATAAACTTATAGGTGGCCACCAAATCACCCCTGAGCCTGTGCTTTTCCAGGCTGAAGAGTCCCATGGCTCTCAGCCTCTCATCATAAGATCTGTTTTCCTGACCTCTGATCATGCATGTGGCTCTCCTCTGCATTCTCTCAAGCTTCTCCAGATCCTTTTTGAATTATGGAGCCCAAAACTGGATGCAATACTCCAGCTGCAGTCTCACCAACGCCAAGTACAATGGGAGAATGATGTCCCGGGATTGCTTGAGAAGCATCTATGGATGCAAGCCAGTGTTTTGCTCGCTTTACTAGCCACAGCATCACATTGAAGACTCATATTCACCTTGTGGTCAATTATGACCCTCCAAGTTCCTTTCATCTGTAGTGCCAACCAGTGTAGCACTGCTGATCCTATAAGCATGCTGCAGGTTTTTCCTCCCAAGTTGGAGAACCTCGCATTTTTTGGTGTTAAACACCATCAGGTTCTCATCCACCCATTTCATGAGCCTGTCAAGATCTGCCTGGATCACCCTCCTGTCCTCAGGTGTGGATGCTTTACCCCAAAGTTTGGTGTCATCGGTGAACTTGGCCTGCCCACTTCTGACACCAATGTGTACATCATTGATGAAGACGTTAAAAAGTAAAGGCCCTAGGACAGAGCCTTGGGGGACCCCACTGGTCACAGGGCACCACGATGATTGACTTCCATCAACAACCACCCTATGGGTCCTACCGTGGAGCCAATTCCCCAGGCAGCAGATTGTGGTGAGGTTGAGGCCACAGTTAGTCAGTTTTGCCAAGAGGTGATCATGCGATACTAGATTGAAGGCTTTTTTAAAGTCAAGATATATGACATCAATCTCTTCTCCCTTGTCCAGGTGATAGGTCACCTGGTCATAAAAGGAAATGAGATTGGTCAAGCAAGACCTACCCACAACAAACCCATGCTGGGTATCCCTCAGGATATGCTAATCAGCTAGCCTGTAAAGGATGACCTCTTTGATAATATTTTCCAAGACTTTCCCCAGGATAGAGGTCAGGCTGATGGGTCTGTAGATCCACTTGCCTCCCTTTTTTGAAGATAGGTACCACATTGGCCTTCTTCCAAGCATCGGGCACTTCACCAGAGCACCAAGAGTTCTTAAAAATTTGTGTCAGAAGCTGAGCTATGATGCCTGACAGCTCTTTAGTTACCCTTGGGTGTAAACCATCAGGGCCAACTGACTTGAAGGTATCCAGCCTGTTGAGGTGTTCCTTCACAAGGTCATCTTTGATGGATGGTAAGGAATCTCCCTCACCTGGGCCTCCCTGTCCCACAGTAGGCAGGGGCTTCCCATTGGACTGGTGAAAAACTGATGCAAATACCCATTTAGCAGGTTTGCTTTGTCCTGGACATTGGTTGTCAGTTGTCCCATCTGGTTTAGCAGAGGTCCAATATTGCCCTTGTTTTTCCTCCCTGAACTGCATCTCCTATGTAATATTACCTACTAAAAATTTTAGGGTTCCAACTACTTAGGCAATTAAAAAAGAACTGATGGAATATTCACACAATCTGGGTGATCCAAATCATCCATTCTGGGGTGTGGACCAGCAAATGGGACAACCTGACACCCTCTACTCACTATGGCTTCAAGAAGGAGGCCCTGTTTGTATCTCAGATTCCTAAATTCTATACAGATTTTAGGGAATCTACTGGGTTCAGAAGGGAAAATAAAATCACTGCTTCTTTTGCAGGCGGCAGATTGGGGAACGAGTTTCCTCTCCTCCCATTGAAGAATTTGAGGTATTTCCTAAAGGAAGCATCATAGAATTTGTTGCCCAGAGGTTTTTTTTGCTTGTATTGGGGTTTTGGGGGGTTTTTAATGGTGAGTGGCTCTAAGAAAGGAACACTACATGAAGACCAACAAGACCATTGGATATTATTATTATTCATATAGACAGGAAAAGCAACAACTGTAAAATGGTAACTAATAAAAAACAGTGTTGAAGCTTGACAGAAACCAGAGGTCCTAGAGCTAGCTGCCTTATGTATCAGTGGGACTACCAGAAGCATACTTCAAACTCTGTAACAGACTCTGTAAAACAGATTTCTATCAAGTACATATGGTTCCAAACCATTACTCAAGTGACCAGAATTATTGAAAACTGGCTTTAACACATGAGAAATGAGAAATACTCTCTGCTTCTTATGGGCTATTGAATGCATCCAAGATTTCTGGGGTTTTGTGTCTTTGAGCTGGACTCATGGGTTGCTGGTCTTGCATCCTGTACTGAGCACAGGCAATGCAAGTGCTTCTCACCTTCTACATTTTACATGTATATTCAGTTTCTTCAGACAAGGTGTAACAGCATTACAATCTGACAGTGTTACAGAACTATTAAGTACTTGGTAGAGCCTAGGGTTAGAGGACATTTTCATCACCAAACTTATCTTGATGCCATCTGAACCATGTTAAATAGCCAGAAGTTAAATATGATTTTATGTGAAAAAACTCACATCCATTAGGAAGCTTGCCCATTGCAAGAAATCTTTTCAGATGAATCAATTCTTAAGGCAGGCTACCTGTGAAAAAAGGCAAAATAGCAGCAAAAGCACATTCAGAACTTCTGCAACCATACCCATGACAATATGTAACAAGAGAAATTCAGCAATAAGCAGGTTTCTATGTGTGGATGGATCTATTCTACCCGGAGGGAGAATGCGGGTCTGGAGACAGAGGCTTCACTGACTCCTGTCTGTGACAGCCCAGGAGGCAAGGTGCGGCTGGCTCAGGACTCAGGCAGACCAGACAAGCTCTGGCTGAGGCTAGAGTGCCATCCGGTGAGCAGGTGTGAATGTGGTTCTATAAAATCTCCTGGGTTGCTAGCAGAATGACCCAACATGATTTGTGATGGGAACTGGTACAGATGTTCATTACAGCACTCTAATCTGCAGCTCTGAAGTCTGATACCACACCCATCCAGGGTTATTTTAGAGGAGGGTTACCATTTTACAGCTCTCTATGTGCCCTGACCAACATGTCATTATCAAGCTAATTTTTCTTTTTTCATTATCTAACTAGACTAAGCTTCTAAGTGAGGCTGGTTTCCCAGCCTTCAAATAGCTTTTCCAGCTGTTCCAATTTTTATAAACCGCTAATCATATGGACAGCAGTAATAAGCATACTACTCTATGTGTTGTCTTACTGATGCGATATCTAAGGTGACTGTATGATCCAAGCTAGGAGAGTCCTGGATTTTGGAGGCTGGTCCTGGCCAGCTGTTGGGAATTATAATAGGTGTCCCCAAAATCAGGGGTGCAGGGTTCAGTCTGGCCAGGAGTAAGAGGCAAAAGTGCCTGCCTGCCCTCTTGCAGGTGGGCAGGCAGGCACCTCTGCCTGCCTGGCATGCAGAGTCATCCCCACTAACTTGTGAGAGCATAGTGGGGAGGAGGGGGTGGAGAAGATAGGGCGTGCAGTGTCCTGGATTTCACAGATGATGTCTTGGATTTCTGGGATTTCCATATGGTCAGCCTAGCTCTATGGTGAGGCAATATCAACTCCATATCCTTATGTTCACCTTTTTTATATCCAGGAGTTTTGTTAATCCTTTTTTCACCAAAGGGACCTCCTAATGCCTTTTGAGGAAAGAGTAAAGGAAAGCATGTGAATACTACACCCACAGCCTAATCCCTAGTGATACAAACCTACTTGAACACACAGTAAAGTGGTGAACACTAAAGAAAAAAAGGGGTTAGCTATGGAAAAAACTAGGCGAGACATCAGAAGAGCTCATACAACAGAAGAGCCAACATATTGCTAGCAGTAGTTCCCTTATCAATCTCTGCTACTTCATAATATCCTCACTGATTTTCATTATTTTGTATGAAATCTAAATGGTAGAACAAGGTTAGATTCAACTCATTACCTCAGGATGCAGTTGAGACCAAAAACAGATAATATGATTCAGAACATAATGAATGCTATATGGATAATGAAAATATTCTTAATTTTTAGTAGGTAATACTACATAGGAGATGCAGTTCAGGTGGGAAGCTAAAGCATAAGAAAAAAATGGGGGCTCAAGGCACGTAAACTAGGAGAAACAATGGCAACTGATACAGCATGTATTTTCACTTCAGTTCAACAAACTGAAGGATTTTAATTCAGGTTGATGAAATCCAAAACAAAAGAATAATTATATATAAGAAAAGGGATTCACTGAAATACTTCCACTGAAAATCTTCCATATAATATTTTAATTCTGTGAAAACTGCATTTTTGTCAACAGTATTCATAAACTGCTGAGTCTTCCAGCTCCACAGCTCTACACATCACATGTGTCTGGACTACATCTTCTACACCTTTTAGAGCCTTGTTACACTGTAATTTTGTACGACTCCTGGAGCTCTTAACACCTGGATTGTGTGCACATTAATACTTGAAACTGATTTTAAGCTTTTGTTATGTGGCTCAATTATTAAAAACACTACTCCAGGGCAGGATTAGCTCTGATTTATGCTACTCAGCTCCTGTTACAGGAAAATGTAGCCCCTTAGGCTACACCTTAGTGTAAACACCTGACTTGCCCACACCCCGCATCCACTGCTGGCACAGATCAAGCCCACTGTCCCTCACTGTCCTCCCCAGCACCCCAGATCCCCACTCATTATTCCCCTTCCTCACTTGCTTGTTGCTGCCCATGCTATCTTTCCCAGGGGAGCAGGCAGGGAAGGGTTAACCTGCCTGTCTGGCCATTTTTGCTGCAGAAGAACAGCAGACTGGAAGCCACAAATAGGCAGGCATGGTAACATTTTCCTGCCTTTTCTCTCTCCTGTGAGACAGACATCCAGGGAGCTACAATTAGGTGGGAGGGGGAGGGAAGAAACCTGAGGGGTAAGAGAAAAGCCCCAGGGGGGAGGGGGGAATGGAGTAGGATAGTGGGGATCCAGTCCTCCTGGCCTCTGCTGGCATGAAGTGTGACTACTCCAAACTCAAGCTAGCACTAATACTGATCAACATTAGTGCAGCTCACAGCATGAGGTGCAACAAGACCCTTATTCTTCACTATATACCTTTTAAGTGAATAGGATTTTAAAACCTTATTCTGCAATCTGCTGAGTACTTAGATTTTAGACTTTTATTTATCTTGGTCTCTCCTGGAATGCTATTTGCTTGGGAACACTACTGAATCCGTCTCATGCCCTTTAAAAATGTATAAGGTAAATACAGGTACCAAGGGGGGAGGGGAAGGGGTTAATCTATTTTAATGCATCCTACCACAACATGTCAGTTTATGAGAAATCTGAGAAATAACCTGTAATATACTTTGTCATATATAGGGTATTCTTTCATCATATCTAGAAGAACTAGGGAGCTCTAATTTACAGATGACACTTTCTTAATTATCAACTATGCTACTAATGGAAAAATAAGCAAAACAAACCAAAACCACACATGTGCGCACAGACACTGAAACATTCTGTATTGCTCCCTAGGTCTTTTCTAAAAGGATTTTTTTTTTTTTAGCCAACTCTACTATTTGACAGAAAGGTGCTTGCATGAAACTCCCCATGTTTCAGATTTAAAAAAATGATCCCAAATCTACATTTTTTGTGAATAAAATGAAACACACATACACACACACACATATATATATATATATATATATGACACACTGGGAGCAGCAGGGTCTGAGAGATCTGCAGATGAGAGGATAGGTTACAGCTCACTCTAAGCCCTTTGGACAACCTCCCTTTCCAAGTTTTATTAACAAGATTAAGACATGGCAGGTGAGAGCAAAGGGAGGGTACCTTAGAGAGTGAGCAGTGCAGGAGTCAAGTCACCCCCAGGAGGTGTGATGACAGCCACTGGTACACTGGTCCTATTATAGAAGGTAAGGAACTTCTCCTTGCCTTGTGCAAGAACAAAGGGACATGTGAAAAAAATAAAAGTTGCAAATTCAACACTAATAAAAGAAAAAAAAAACTTTCAAACAATGCAGAATTAGATTGTTGAATTCATAAGTATAAAATGCCCTTAAGGCCAAAAAATTAGCTGAATGCAAAATGACATTTTATAGAGAATGAAAATATTCTGAATTTTAGCAGTTAATGCTGATATAAATTCTGTCTTGAGTGTTTAAGACAATCTTTAATTACTAGAGATCAAAAAAGAAACCTACTTTGGATACCAGAGTATCCTTTATCTGCCTGCTGAGTTTTTATATATTAGTAACACTGGACGCTCTCACTCTGATATTTGACTAGGTAAGCCACAAATCTGACCTACTATTGGAATTCCTTATTTGTAAAGTTCCCATCATCACAGTAGGTAAGCATGATACATAATACTTTTACAATACAATTTGTATCTCTGGTCTTGATCAAATGCTTTCAAATGTCTTGTTTTCTTCTGTCTTGTCTTTCTATGAGAAATGTTGCCCACTCATTTTCAAGTTTTAGCCATCATGGCCATCGAAAGAGATAGCATTCTTTTCATAGAGGTAACACTTACATTAGAAAAGCTAAAGTATACTTAATTTTCTTACATATAGTGGGTCCTGGGATAAGATATGCATGTTGCTTTAGAAAGGCAGAATGAAAGAAAGAGATACTTTATGTAGTAAGCAACTGAATAGCAGCAGCTAGGAAGCTGAAACCTGCTCATTATCAGGGACCCTGGTTTTCTCTGATTAAAAAAAAAAAATCCCCAATTTTTAGATTTAAAAAATGTAACCCAAAATCCAGTTTTCCATGATCAAAATTAAATGCCACTAATATATATAAATATATTTAGTGGCATTGCATTTTGATCATAGAAAAATGTGAGATTTGGGTTACTTTTTTAATCAAAAAATTGAGGTTTTTTTTTTTTTTTTTTTTTTTTTATTAACCAGGATAATCAGGATCCCTGTTCATTATTCTGCTCCCTGTGGATCATGTGTAGGTTTACTTTCACTTTTGCCTAGTAAATGGTAGAAACTGCTCTGACCAAATTTCTTGTATATAATGCAAACTCCCATTTTCAGCAACTGTTTTCTGGGAAAAAAGTACACGTTGCATGTGAGAAAATATGACACCATGATTCAAACATGAAATGAAGCAAACAATCATTCAAGCCTGCTTTTTGGTGTTTCAATAATAGCCTTGAAAGAAAAACTATCAGCTGACGTTGTCAAAAGGTCTTGGTATGCATTAACTTTTCCCCCAGTGGGGTTTCTTTAATTGACAAGACACAAACTCACAAAACTACTTTTAAGTTCAATGTGGGAATAATTATCCCAGTACAAAACACTTTTGAAAAAGTAGCTACATAATACATAAGACCTGAAAGTATTTCCAATGCCATGGGAGTACAGGTTTCCCCAAATTTATGTGATACATGCATTCCTGGAGAATGGTACATAAATCAAATTCACATAAAGTGAACCCACTTTACAATGTAACAAATAGGAATAGGTTCCCATGGCAGGGAGGGAGGGAGGGAGGCTGGGACTAGGGAAGGGGCATCGGGAGGGGTGCCACCAAGAGCAGCTGACACCAGCTGCCTGCACCAGGGCATGGTACTGCTGACAGCAGCTGCAGTCAGCTGGTGTCAGCCACTCCCAGGGCCACTCCAGCATGGGAAGGGGTGAGTAGGGACTGGCAGAGCCCCAGGAGGGGGGGTTGGGCATGGTCCAAAGGCAGTTGGTGTTGGCTGCTCCTGGGGCTGGGGCAAGTGCTCCACCCTGCACTGCCCAGGGCTCTGCTTGTCCGCACTCACCCCAGCCTGTGCTGGAGCAGGCCTGGGAACAGCCAACACTAGCTGCCTGCACCAGGGCACGGTACAGCCTAGGAGCAGAGGTGAGTGTGGACAAGCAGAGCCCCAGGAGGTGCAGGGCATGGCACTTACCCTGGAGCCCAGGCAAGGTAGAAACAAGGGGGAGCACAATGCAGCCCAGCAGCTGCAGGCAGCTGGTGATGGCCACTCCCAGGGTTGCTGCAGCTGGGGCTGGGGCAAGTGAGGCCATGGCCCTTTCCCCTCCCCCCCACAGACTTATCTGCTGGGTGGGGGGGCATCTATGCTGATCACATAAGAGCAAATTTACCTTGCATATAATGAATTGTGGGTCTAAATATGCTCATCACATAAGAGTGAATTCACATATAAAGAACCCCTAGAAATCAAGGGAAACCTGTACTCTAAATGCCTACTTCCAAGCCTATAGAATATTACTGCTCCTTCTCCTGAGCAGATAGGGACCACACCTCATGCAAGCCAGGGGTGAGGGCAGAAAATGGAAGCTGAAGGAAGAAGGGGAATCCTTGAGACCCTGGCAGCAGCAACAACAGCAGCAGCAGTGGAAGGAATAGTATCTGGGCAATAACCCAGGGGTTGGGTACTAACTTCCCATGAGCCATATTCAGCCCCTTTGCTACCAGCTGGCCAACCCTGAGTTAGAATATAGATTAATTGAAAATGAGTCACCATAAAAGCAAGCTAACTACCAAGAAGAAATAACTATGCAAAACTAGATGCTAAAGAAACATGTTTAGAAATAATGGATTTTTTTATTATTGTCTCTAGGTTCACATTCAGGCTTACATTTGTTTAGGTCAAGGTTTCTAGTTTTTTGTGAAGTTAGTCAGTTATAAAATATTAAATGAGATCAGGCCAGTCATAGTGACAGGGAATAGTATATAAGATTTCTCCACTGTTTGACTATGCATATAATTTTAGATATGTCAAACCCAGCTATTTTCTTCTGTTTCTCTCTTCCCTGATTAGATTAGTCATCATGCTAAATTGAAACAATATGAGGAGTTGTTTCATGATGTGGAAAACATCTATTTGTGATCTGAAACAGACTTAACATCAGGTCAAGTCACATAAAAATCTCAGATAATAACTAACTAGTTTCTCTAACTCACATCCTTTTTAGTTCAGTGAAAGACACATTTTAATCTGAAAGCTTTTAAGTGTTTCATGGAATCTATTTTTACATTTAAAAATTAGCTTTGAGTACTGATCTCTGAGTTTTTCCTGATCATTGTTTTGAATAGTCCTTTAATGGATAACATTATGATGTATATTTATTGCTTTTATCTTGTGAAAACAAGATTCCTTTAAGGCATTAATTGGTACTATTTTGGCCAAAAGGTATAAAAAAATATAATAACTTTTAAGTTATCAACAGAAAATGGTCAGAGAGCTCATGTAAATTTATAGCGAGAAAATACACAAACTCTACATGAACATTTGGGATACAAATAATCATGGGGTGTGTGTGTGTGTAGCCTTACAATTTTCATAGCATGCTATGTGTCACAGAGGCACCCCAAGACAGTTATTTTGTGGGACTCATTCTATGGCATGTATGGATACTCCCCCAAATTAGATTTAGACTTCTGGTCTTTTATCTCTAATCATAGCTATTGCAAAGCTGTGTTCAGTTTTCTTGTCCTTATAACCAGGGATTCTGGTTTTCTCTGATTTAAACAAATCCCCAATTTTTTGGTTAAAAACAAGTAACCCCAAATCCACATTTCCATGATTAAAATGAAACACCACTATATATAGATCTATGTACTAGTGGTGTTTCATTTAAATCACAGAAAAATGTGGATTCCTTTTTTTAACTGAAAATTTGGGATTTGTTTAAATCAGAAAAAAACAGGATCCCTGCTCCTAACCATCTATGTTATAGTATTTGGTATAAGTTTAATTTTCATGGATCTTTGTATTTCATCTAAGGTTGTGGTAGTAACTTTCAGCTCAGAACTGTTTTACAAGCACCTTATGAATGACTTGTCAACGGTCAAATAGCAAGTTAGATTTAGTATTGAGAGGAGACATTGAAGCCTCTAAGTGCGATTGAGAATTTCACAAAGGCCTGTGTACCCATGCATATCCTAAACATAGGGTACTCTATAGTAGAATATTAAGTCATTCTGCATGGGTGTTTTCTAATTAATTATTCTCCTACCGTAAATGTAAAAGAATGTAATAGTAGACTTCCGTATGCATACCAGCCCAGCCCCTGGCTTCTTTACTTTTCATTCCATCCAAGAAGAGCACACACCAACTGCTGAAACTTCCTTAGCCTGACGAAGAGTTTTTGAACCCGAAAGCTTGCTTAATAACTATTCTCCAAATATTTGGGTTGGTCTAATAAAAGATATCGGATTCACCCAAGGAACCTCGTCTGCCTATGTCCTCAGACCAACACGGCTACAACCTATACCCCTGCATAGTAGACTTCCCACATTTGTGCAGAATTAATACATGGAGATCTATCTGAAAATGTTTGTGTTATGCAGTCAAAAAAAATCATCCAAGGCAGAGAGCACCAAATTGGGAGTAGAGAACCTTTCCAGTTCTGTGTATTCAGTGCCATGGAGGAAATATTTGACAAAAGGAAGATAAGATGGGCAAAGCACCCTATACATTTAATTCAATACCAGTGAGAGCCAGAAACAGAGAATGGATTTTTTCGTCTTCTTTTATGTACACTAATCAATGAATCTGATGTAATTATTGAAGGAAAAGCTGTGCATGAGCAGTTCCTGAAAACATTGGCCTCCCCAGGCTGACTGGAAAAACAAACAAACAAAAACAAGCTTCTGTTTTCTTTGGTACATAGGAGAATAATTTACAAAGTTTCTGGTACAAATCAATTTACTACTAAAATAGACCTGGAATGATTTGCTTTCGTATTGATTTTATTTTCATATGGGTTGCTACTCTATCTGTTGGGAGGGGGGGAGAGTTTGGTTTATTTATTTATCTTTTTAATGTGTTAGTTGCTTTTCCTAAATGACTCTGCAGCACATGTGCATATTTCCTATTTTTATATCTCTAATATTATAAGTTATTTTACTGAACTTCAGTATTGTTTCTCTTTCATATGGTATTTAGAATGTACTTATATTTAGATTTGGAAAAAAAAGAAATAAATCATGACAAATATATATTAGACATTGAAATAAAATTGGAAATTGAAGGTTGAAAAGCACTGAAAAATGAAAGGGTGTGAACAGGAGCATTTCAGTTCTCAAAAAGGTAGAAAGGTTTAGTTTAGAAGCGGCCACATCCAGAAGTTAAATTGTCATGCCCTGAAAGACTGATCGGATCTTTAATATATGTTCTGACAACTTCAAGTTTTAGTTTTCCTTTTAATTATATTACTTTCTTAATTTGGTGATGAAAACCCTAGGAAATTTTCTCCATTTCATGAAGTTCGACTAGACTCCTGTGTCAGTGCTCAGTCTAAATGTCTTTTTTAGATATAAAAATATATGTAGAGGGGACAATTCTTGAATTGGCACATCCTGTGTTTAGTGTAGCTGACTTTAGTTCAAAGGATATTCCAGAGATCAGATCCCTATCTGCATATTCCCCAAAAAATGGAATAAGTATTTCCATCAGCCATATGATATGATCATACATGTCTCCATCAAATTCAGTGTCCCACCTTATACATTGTAGTAATAGCAGTTCAATTGTTAGAGGAGCTTTGGCATCCATAGAAGTAGGTTCAGAATTTGTTCCTTATTAGCAGGGGTCCTGGTTTTCTCTGATAAAAAAACCCCAATTTTCACTTTAAAAAGTAACCCAAAATCCACATTGTTCTGTGATCAGTAAGAAACAGCACTAATATATAGCTATGTATACATAGTGGTGTTTCATTTTGATCATAGAAAAATGTGGATTTTGGGTTACTTCTCTAAATCTAAAAATTGGGGATTTTTTTTTAAATCAGAGAAAACTAGGATCCCTGCTGATTACTATTTAACGAGGGTGGGGCTACAAAGTGGGTTAAGAACTCCAGGAACAGAGTGCAAGGGGGAGAGAAGAGGTTGTTATGCTGAGGGAGAAGCACAAGGCTGGGGTTGCCCCTCTCAAGATCTGAAGGGAGACAGCAAATTTTGGTTTTATTTGATTGATGTCTGTGTGCTTTCTTGTTTCTTTCTTCTAATTGCTGGGAGGGATGAGGTTGCCCTTAAAATAAACTGGCTGCAAATCCCTGAAGTCAGACCAAGCTCCCTGATATCAGGAAGCAGGATGACTGACCTGCTTATAGCCAGCTATACTTTTTCGCTTGAATCTAGACCATTATGTGCAATGGTATTAAGTCACCCCAGGTCTCACATTTGTCACCTACATACATTACTACTTCACATTCAGATAGAACATTTCATTTACAAAGGTCAAAGCATTTGGGGTTTTTTTTTGCCACAGCTGTCATACTTTCATGAGTATACAGATTCAGTCACCAACTATAAAATGTTGTCTTAATTGCCTACTACTGTAGTGCCACTCACATCGGAGCACAAGAATGATGTGGTTTATATACTACATAGAGAAAAAATGAAGAATATAGTTCTTAATTCTTTGGTTACAGAAAAAATAAGTTGTATTCTTTATAGGCTACTGGTCAAATACTGTTTTTTAACAAATATAACAGTAAATGAACTGTTACAGTAGATGTATTAATGAAAGCCTACTTCCAAGACTTTGATGTATAAATACTTCCTTAGGGCTTCATTCTGTAATCCTTATTCTTCCCTCTTCCCCCTCCCCGCCACCCCTGTCTGCCACCCTGAATCGCAAATATGCACTGGGAACAAATGTGCAAATGTACACTGCCACTGCAGCATTGATAAAGGGAGTTTTAAAATTGTGAAGCTAGTTGACTTCTAGTTCCACCCTCTTACAATTATAAAGGAGCCAGAGCCAAGAAAAGGAATTTAGTTCAGATTAGGCAGCTGAATAACTAGGGGCTCCTAGACTGGGGATAGATGCTGGGCAGCTCCCAAGGGGATGGGAGGAGTTACCTTGGAAGACTCTGTGGAGAGACTGCGGCTCAAAGAATGTGAAATATCAGAGGACCTCTCGGAAACATAAACCTGGGTCCCTCAGGTAGAGAGGCAATGTGGCCTTCAACTCTGCAGAGAGAAGCCCCTGCCATCTCAGGCTGATGTAGAATGTAATCTGCATGCCATGGCAGGTACTCCCAGGGCAGAGGTAGCCAGAGAGTGGGAAACTGGCCTGATAGTGGTATGATGACCAGGGATCCTGGTTTTGTTTAATTAAAAAAATTCCCAATTTTCAGATTAAAAAAAAAAAATTAAAGTAACCCAAAAGCCACATTTTTCTGTAATTAAAATGAAACATCATTTAATTTTAATATATATATATTATATATCATATTACTATATATTAGTAATATATATATTAGTGGTGTTTCATTTTAATTATAGAAAAATATGGCTTTTGGGTTACTTTTTTGTATTAAAAAAAACCCAACAACAAAAACACCCCAACTCAATATTTATCAGAGAAAACCAGGATCCCGATGATGACCCAGAGGGGGAACTCTTGAGTTAAAGCAATTGCTGTCATTTATAAACTATAGTTTTGTTATAGTTTATACTGGAGGACTTCATGTGGCTGTAGGGGGTGGAAAAGGAGGTTGCCCGAGTGCCTGAGGGGCAGGTATCCTAGTTGTTTCAGATTTAAAAAAATGTAACCCCAAATCCACATTTTTCCTTGATTAAAATGAAAGACCACTAATATTATGTGTGTGGGTGTGTGTGTATGGATTTGGGATGACTTTTTTTTTTTTAATGACAATTGGAGGGTTGTTTTTTTTTTAATTACAGAAAACCAGGGTCCCTGCTGACTACCAGGACCCACAGTTCAACTTGTTCTCAGCCCTGAGCTCTGCTGTAGCACATCCCCTACCTGGTGCCTGCACCCCCAGGACCTGAACACAGGCCTCGATGGAGCTATGTGGCTCAATGGAGCTAAGCAACGCAAGGCCAGGTCCCACTGACCCTGTGCTTCACTGGGTTGTGCAGAGTCTGGCTGCCAGATCCCCCAGCATGTCTTCCCCAGCAGAAGCTGTGGTTGGCTACCTCAGTGCTGCTCATCTGGGCTGGGGCTCCACAGAGCAGGTGGAAGCAGGAAGTCTCATCCCTGCTCTCTCCCTCCCCTTCCCAGCATGTTCCCAAACCACTTGTTCCAAGCAGAGCAAGCAAGCTCCAGGGCTGCAGCAGTGTCTCTACCTGGCAGGAGCAGTGAGCCTGGGGAAGAGAGGCAGGTTCAGGAATGAGACTTCCCATCCCCACTGTGCTTTCAGGCTGGCTGTGAGTGGCACAGCCTCTCCGCCTGCTTCGTAAAGCCCCAGTCTGGAAGGGGAGTGCCAAGCCTCATGCTCTGTGCCTGAAGCTTCCTGGCTGCTATGAGAGGTTCAGGGGCTTCAGGTGTCTGGCAACTGTGGCTGCTTCCAGGTGAGCCAGACAATGGGAGCCAGTGGCCAGACCCTGCACAGCCCAGTGGAGCATGGAGTCAGTGGGAACCAGCCTCAAGCTGCTGCAGTGCAGCCACCAAGCTCTACCCTACTGCAGCTGCACAGCCCCACCAAGGTGTGTGTTCGGGTCCTGGGAGACGATCCATTTTTTCCCTCCAACTCTCACCCCCCTGCACCACCACTGCCTGGGCTGCCAGCCAGCCTGGGCTCTGAGGGGCCAGATCCTTTTTGGAGCTTAGGAAGCACTGGCTGACCAGCAGCCCAGGCAAGGACAGTGTGGCAAGATGGGGTCCAGAGAAGAAAAAGGATCAGGCCCCTCAGAGCTCAAGCAGTGGTCCAGTCCTGACCCTAGCTTTTAGTCCTCCCCCTACTCATCAAGCCTCTCATGTCAAGTCAGCTGTGTAAGTGAAGGACAATCAGAGGTGGTTTTTCACCTTAAGGTGTGGCTGGTTCACTAAAATGAGCAGCACTAAGCCGATTAAGATTTGTTTGATTTACAGCATACGGTGTAACAAGGTCTTTAAAAATTGCTAAATAAATATGTCTCAAATAAGGACAGTGGATGTACAGTTGTGCCTAATATATCATCTAATCATTAATGAACTTACATTTGATAGCCGTATTAGAATAAGTATCTTATTTGTTACCAAGAAGAGATACCTATTTGTGTCACTAGTATAAACTGCATCCTTCATTAAAACTAGATGTAACTGTAGGTGACCCAGACTACCTAGCTCAGTAAACCTTTTGCCTATATTTAAAATTCTTCTCACCTATTATGTTGTCTTGCTTGTTACCATTTCTTTGCTGCTGCTCTTATTTAATTCAGAACCAACCAAAGCAAACATATACTAGTCTGCTTTAATATTTTGCTATTCTAATATATAACTATTAAGCAGCCTAAGGCCTACGAAGATCTACAGTGTGTTTTCATCCCCTGTGCTGCTTTTTAGTGATTCAGTATTAAGGGTAAAATGATGGTGTGTTTCAAAAGTAAATGAATTAATGGATTGTCAGGGTCTTGAGCAGGGTAGAATGAAATCACAATTAGGCACTTAAGTTCACTTAGATACCCAAGAGATGGAATAGAATCTGAACCAGGATCTCTGTCTCAGAAAGAACATTATACATTGAAACTTCAAGTAATATTCTGGCTAATAACTATAATAAGGATTACTTGGTATCCATATAATTATGTCCAGTGAAACAAAGCAGTATGATTTGAATAGTTTTCATCCTCAAAGGATCTAATTAAAGAAAAGTCTTTATTACTACTTAAAATATTAACATTTTAATGAGTACCTTAGTCAATTTAGAACTTCTATATATAGGAGTCTTTTTGTCAGACCAGGGTTTTCATCTCACTAACACAGTTTGACAACAGACATATGGTTGCATATGAATAGGCAGAAACCCTGCATTAACTATTAATTTCCATAATTTTAAAAGTTTATTGTTATATGTAAGTCACATAAAGTATGTGAATATCAAGTGAAATTAATAATGTTTGTATTCATCATGCATTATAAATCAGATGGTACCCAGGATTACCAATTTTATTAAACAGAGGGAAGTTAAAGTATGGTCTAATCAGAGACAATGGATTCTTATCCCATTACCTGAATTAGCTTTTGTTATCCCTTTGGCCTACTGGGCTTATTGCCTCTCCCAGCTTTGCTGCTTCTCCTCTTCCCCTCTCCCTTTCTCCCTCCCTTTCTTGTCTTTTTCTATTAAAGCACTTCCTTCATTTGATACACTGTTCTGTATCTGTCACAGCATCTGATGAAATTCTGGCTCAGGAAAGCTTATGCTATATATATCGTTGATTTAGTTGATCTACAAGGTGCAAATCTATTTTGCCTTTTGCCCAATTCTATTGAGGTCTTTTGCTAATATGTTCAATCAAACAAGGTCAAAGGTAAATCTTTAAAGATATCATCTAACTGTGTCCAAAAATCTAAAATTTCTGCAATAAAACCAAACAAAAAACTTCACTTAGCTAAAAACTGATTGCAATTCTGCCTAATGCTGTGCTATAATGATTACTTGTCTTATCTTGGAACATTCATTAATTCTTGAATGATACTTGTAAGATGCAGTCCATGCTACAAGGAAAAGGAAAATATGTCACCCTTCCAGTCGAATGTAACTTGTGGGCAATGATCTGAACAACTTACAATGAACCAATAACATATAAAGACAATGGATTTAGCAACCAAGACTGAGACTTTTATTCCCTAAGGATTCAGTTCTGTGAGGTGCTAAGTGGTAAGCAACACCAAATGATTAGATTAAAAAATATAAAATTAAATCCAGTAAAGATCCCGGAGAAAATCATCATGGGATCCATCACCAACAGGCTAACGGAAGCCAACATGGCTTTGCCACTGGAAGGTCTTGCCTGACCAACCTCGTCATCTTCTATGATCAGGTCATGCATTGCCTCGATAAGGGAGATGAAGTTGATGTTAAATACCTGGATTTCAAGAAAGTCTTTGACTTGGTCTCCCATGATGTCCTCATGGTTAAGCTGGGGAACTGCAGTTTCAACCCTCTCATGGTCTGATGGCTGGGCAATTGGCTCCGGGGTTGGACCCAAAAAGTACTAGTTGATGGGAGCGAATCAATGTGGTGCAAGGTGACTATTGGAGTCCCTCAGGGCTCAGTTCTTGGGCTTGTACTCTTCAACATCTTCATTGTGTTGGAGTGATTTGGATTCAGGCATCAGATGCGGACTGATAACGTTCACGGATGACACCAAACTATGGGGGAAGGCGACCACACTAGAAGACAAGCTGGGGATATAGACTGACCTAGACACCCTTGCAAGCTGGGAGGACCAAAACCTGATGGTATTTAATGTAGAGAAGTGCAGCATGCTCCACCTTGGGAGGAAGAAGCATCATCATACTTACAGGTTCGGCAGTGCTACACTTGCTAGCACCATGACCGAAAGAGACTTAGGGGTCTTGACTTACCACAGGATGAACATGAGCCACCAGTGAGATGCTGTGGTTGGCAAAGCTAACCAACTCTGGCATGCATCCATCGATGCATCTCTAGCAAAGCCAGGGTTGTCATACTCCCACTTTACTCGGCCTTGGTGAGCTTGCAACTGGAGTACTGCATCCAGTTTTGCGCCCCCCACCCAGTTCCGGAGGGATGTGGACAGGTTTGGGAGAGTCCAGAGAAGAGACCCCCATATGATCAAAGGCCAAGTCAGCAAACCTTACAAGGAGAGGCTGAGGAATATGGGACACTTTAGCCTGGAGAAGAGAAGGCTCAGGGGGGACTTGGGTGGCAGCCTATAAGTACATAAGGGAAGTGCATTAGGATCTGGGAGAACCTTAGGGAGCTCTGGTGAACAACTGCATAAAAAGGTCCAATGGCCACAAACCCCTAGAAGGTCAATTTAGATTGAACATAAGGAAAAACTTCTTCACAGTCTGAGTGTCCAGGGTCTGGAAGAGACTCCCTTCGGAGGTGGAGCAAGCACCTGCTCTGGACTCATTCAAAAGGTGTTTGGATGTTTATCTTGCTGGGATCATTTGATCCCTGCAGACTTCCTGCCTATGGCAGAGGCTGGACTCGATGATCTCGTGAAGTTTCTTCCAGTCTATGAAATTTCTATATCCATATTCTATATGTTTTATTAAAGTATATCAGTATATCAAGTATATCAATAAACTGATGTTTATAACTTTAAATTGTCTGAATTTTTTATAACAAAAATAGAAGACTATAATTTATGTAGCTATGCATTATTACATATAACATACTTCAGAAAGCAAACCAACTATTGCTTTGACAGGAAAGTATATTACTACAATTTATGGGCTACTGTAAGCAGTGTAGGAAGTACCATGTGGAAACAACTGAAATGTTTCCAATTTATAAAATACATTAACTAATCTTATTGGATGCTAATCCACAGTGGCTATGTCCACATGAGACGCTGACTGTACAGTACCCCATGACTACTGCACAGTAGTATCATGTGGTAGAAAGCACGATCCAATGCTACTGCTCAGTAATCTTGGGCTACTGTGTAGTCAGTGTCACAAAGCAGCTGTTTGGCAATGCCTCATGTCAGCACCTCATGTATCTAGTATAAACTGAAATTATTATTACACCATCATATTCTGTAAATACTGTGGTCTTGCAGCTAAAACAAAACCAGTAGTAACAATTACAGGAATGTGAATAGATTCTCAATAATTAAAATGGTGCTTTTGGTAATGTTGGTTCAGGCATTATTTTTAATGTTTGAACTTTGTACAAATAGAAAAAAAACAGGACTGGGAACAAGCAACCTTCATCCCCAAGAAATGTGAGTTTCTGCATACTGATCACAGAATCCTCAAAAAACGCATTTGTATTTGAAAAGTTGCACATTTTGATCTGCTTGATTCAGGCAGCCATTACAAAGGGTTATTTAATGCTTAAATGAAGTATAACAAACTATTCTATTTCACAACCCAGTGCCTTTATGCACATGCTCCAGCCAGTGTAACACTATAGCCCCATCTGAAAATGACAATACTTTTTTCTGTTATGTTTTTTTTCAAAATGGAACACTGCTTTCATGGAATTGAGTATTTATTTCAAACTGCTGAAATATATAAACTATTTTGAACTTCTATTGTCTTTGATAGCTAACTTTAGAATACTTGCCTCTATGCCTATAAGGCCAGATTTACTAAGTCTATGACATTTCCTATAGGACATATAGCATTATTAGGGGACACAGACTCAGTCACTTGGCAATACCTTGCCTCTCCCTGAGTTACATTTCAGTACTCACAGTATCACTGCTTTGTGGTGAGTAGGAAATGCATTATTTTTTCATCCACCATGTGATTATATAAAGATGCTAAAGATAGTGTTGCTTTGGCCCAACTTAAGCAGAAAAAAATGCTATGAGAAAAGAACATTTATAATGCCCTGAAGAAGTTCAATCATCTCTTGATAATATGCATATCCTTATCTTTTGTGCAGCATACAGTATATATTATTTTTAGGGGGGCTTGTTTGGGGGGGGTTGTTTTTGTTAGGGAAATGTGGTAGAATAAACATTTCATATACCTAGAAGTCTTCATCCAAAGTTATCTAAAGATATTTACAAATGTAGGTATTTATGAGGATAAAGAGAGAAAGGATCCAATTATCATTTGACTTTTACTTTGTTTTATCATGTGCAAAATGAATCCGAATCAGAATGGTAGCATTTATATTCCCTTTCCACTAGTGTCAATAACTGCACAAGGTTTAAGCAAAAGAAAAATGGACCATAATTGTTTCAGAAAAAAGTAATTAGAGCGGGATAAAGAACCCTGACATCTTAGAGCCCTAGGCCTTTTTTGTTAATGCCACTGGAACTGGAACTGTATTTAGAAAAAGAAAAAAAATGTTCATGCACAACTTCTTATATATGTATTATAAATCTCAGTCTACCTGGACACCCATATTTAAACTCAGGTTCCCAAAAGGGGGTTGGATCCAAGACCACTTTATGTCTCTAGGTCCCCAGTCAAACATTAAAATAATGGTGCCTCTGGGATCTGAAGAATTATATACCCCATCCAAACATCATACATCCTGCCATACTAGACATGTGGCAGAATGCACAATATTTGGGATAGAGCACAGATTCCTTGCATCTAAATCACACTGCTGTGGGGCTGCCCCCAGTCTGATCCTGCAGATCCGGCAGTGGGCTTCTCTGTTCCAGACCTAGGGTGCCCCATGCCTGATCCAGTCCCTTAGCTGAATGTTGGGATTGGGCACTAGAAGCCTCAAAGGATTGGGATCAAGGTAGCCTGGATACCCAAGGCTGTCAAGGAGCAGTGTTGACAAATCAGCTAATTATTGGTATCAAACCTATCACCCCCAGGTCTAGTTGGAAACCTGGGGTCAACTAAGGCTACCGATTAGCCAATTGTTGGCACTGGCTTTGGTCAGCCCTGGATCCAGTTAGTTCCCAACTCAGGGCTTTGTTTAGGTGATGCTGAAGATCCATTAATTGTTTGTATGAGTTAGGGGAGCCCTTGTTTTGGAACACAATTCATGCCCCAAAATTTACGGTGCCATGCAAACTGACCCTAAAGATATTCTGCATTATACATGGAATATGTTTTTGGCTGGATTGCTACCTTATGGTACCATAAATTAGTTAAATGTGTGGCCTGTTGTAATTCATTAAATGATTAACATATTAACCATACCATAAATATAATATCTTCCAGGGGCCTAGCTAGACTCCAAGTGGACCCTAATATCTAATATGCAAACAGGGTAGGGTTCTATTTCACTTTATATACCAGGAGAATGTGTCTAGCTATATAACTGCCTTTTTTGTTACTTATGCATAGTTAGTTAATCTATTTCACATGCATTATGGATGTGCAAGTGTTCACATGTCTTTGGCATATGTGTACAGCCTGTACACTGGAAGCAGTGTAATAAGCCAGGAGAGTGACCAGGGCAGTAGGACACAAGAGGGTACTGACAACTTCTTCCCGCTGCAGTGCTGCCAGTACAATTTTGCAGCTGTGGTAGCAGGTGTAAGTTTCTGCTCCTTCCTTCCTCCCCAAGTGGACACACCTGGCCTGGTTGCACTACCTTAGTTACACTACTGTGCATTAACTTTTAAGGTACATGGCTCTGTATGCCCACATCTAAGAAAGTGTAAGTCTTGAAATTTTAACTAGGCATTAATCAGCAGGGATCCTGGTTTTCTCTGATTTAAGAAAAAAAATCCCCAATTTTCAGATTAAATAAAGTAACCCAAAATCCACATTTTTCTGTGATTAAAGTGAAACACCACTACACACACACACACACACACACACACACACAGAGTGGTCTTTCATTTTAATCATCGAAAAATGTAGATTTTAAGTTACTTTAATCTGAAAATTGGGGATTTTTTTTTTTATCAGAGAAAACTAGGATCCCTGTTGATCAGGCCATTCTCCAACCTTCCTCTTGATATAACTCTTTTGGCTGCCTAGGCGAGCAATGTGGGGACAGGGGAAGGAAAAATTAGTGAGAGTGGCTTGGGAGAAACTTTACACACAAACTGGTATAAGGGATTGAAAAACAGTTTAAATCTATAACAAAACAGAAGTTCAATGAACATAAATTAGTTTTAAATTGGCCAAATCAAATTTAAGATAAACCTGGAAGGATGTAGTATCAGACTTAACTGATTTGGGTTAAGCCAGTCTATCAAACTTCTATCCCAGACCCCTCCCAACTCAAGTTACCTTGTAGTCCCCCAGCATCCCAGGATGCTTTGCACCCCCTATACCTTCTTCCAAGTATAGAAGTTAGTCAGGGAAAATGAGGCATGCAAAAGTATTATCAAATGAACATATTAAAACCAAAAATGTGACAACAAACCCATAGTCTTCTGGGCAGGGATGGGAGGGACAATACTGGGAGGTTTTGCTCATAGATAAGTGATACTTGAAAGTGAAGTGATACTTGAAGTGTCAGATGATATTTGAAAATTTCTGGAGAGTTGGTGAGGTACAGAAAGAAGAGAAGCACTATTCCATGTGGTATTAGCCGCAAGATCTCACACTTCAATAATTATATAAAAGACCTGAGATGTGACTAGTGTGATACGAGGAGACAAACCTTGTAAAGAAGACTAAAATAAAGTCCATGGAACATTTTAAAAATAATTTAAAAAATAAAACTCCCCCCTAAGTTATAGGCTCAGACAGCCCTGAGTGATGTGCTACAGCTACTGTGACCCCAGTGAGATATTGCCAAGATGTAGGCCTACCCCAGATTCATCTCATTCTACTTCTTTCCTATCCCTTTTCAAATATTCTAGCCCATGCCCCTGTACATATGAGAGAAAAACTCTGCACCAAAGAAGGAGGGGGAGAAAAGATACTTATTTCTACCCTGTTGACTTTTCACTTAGAAACTCTCTGGGAATGAAGAGCTGCAGGGTAATGATGATTTGGGTCATGATAGGGTCACATTGAACTGGATCCTGAAACAAAGTGGAATAGAATTGTACATATTGGACTCAGGAGAACTCTGACTTGATCGGTCACTGGAAACGAAACAAATAATTCAAGCATTGTTCTTTTGCTAACCCCTTTTGCAAAGCTTAATCTCTCAAGAAGTGACAGCAGACACCTTTTAAAAAAAATCAATATTTACTAAGGATTACTACACAGGGTTACTGCAATAACTTCCTTAAATCTAGAATAGGAAATTACTATCACAGACCTTCCTGATGCCTTTCTATCATTAGTAAACTTGTCTTTTTAGTGGAGACATTGTAAACATATACTATTATACTCTATGGCTCTGCACCTGTTAATGGAGAGAACCTGGAATAACATGCACCAAAGTCAAAGGAGCAGTCTAACATGATCTTTTGTTTCATGTGTTTGGCTCCTGAACAGGAAGCAGTGCTGCAGATAGCTAATTACCCTGTGCAGACACAGTTAATGCTTCTGGTTCAGTAGGCATCCCACATGGAGCAATGCAATCATTTTAAGGTAAGAACAGTCTGTAGCACAGACTCAGCTTTAAAAAATCTACTATGAGGTCAGGGCTACTGCTATATATTTTTCTTCATACTTTTTTTTCCTGTAAAATATCTTCTCTTAAAATAGTAAAATGTTACTAAAATATATATTTTTAATACAATTGAAATATTATGGTTTGGAAGGTTAGGGTGTGGGTTTTTTGTTATGGAATATCATCTCAAAGACATTTCATTTGTATAGCAAAGATTTTTAAAGCCCCAAATTCTTTAGCTACCTAATATATATATATGTAAAATTTTCACTTGTCTCTGTATTTATTAATTTCCTTTATGGGAATAAACAGTAGAAACAAGGACACCAGTAGGTAGTACCTCTGAGTGGTCAATTGTAAGTCAGAAAAAAACCATCTGCTAGGCCAAATGTAGAAGTCCAATGTAAATATTATCTAACTCAGAAACACTCCCTGGGGAGAATGGAAAGACGCTCCCATGAGTCTTTTGTAGCCAGCCTTTGGAAATGCTCATTAATTAATGAGGATACAGTATCTTTCAATGTCTCACATAGAAAATTAACTTAAAGAGTGTAGATGTCCTTGCATTGTATGGATATGAATCTGTCCATTAAATGGGTGTATCACTATTCCACATTCTGTAGAGATAACATTTCTCTTGTTAATTATTTAACAGGAAAATTCAAATAAACATAAGTAGGGAGAGTTTCTGATCAGAGAATTAGATAATTTGGATTAGAAAATGTGTTAAACTGGGGAGATAATGACCAGTCACTTTGCTGACTGTGTAAAGCTATCATAAACTAAGCTTAATCTTCTCATTTAGCTTTGTTTACTAATACTCTGCCTCCAGAGTGGCAAAGAAGTGATCCTTTTTTGGCTGGGATGATATAGTTGCAGATGGTCCTGCTTTGAGCTGGGGTTTGGACTAGATCACCTCCTAAGGTCTCTTCCCACTCTAATTGTCTATGATTCTATGATACTATTTAACAAAATAGTTTTTAATGTCAGGGTGTATGGCAGCACTCCCTTGCAGCATGGAGAACATCTAAATGTGGGGTATGTAGCGCTACAGATGTGTTTTGCAGCACCACAAACTGTGTGGCCATGCTCATCTAGATGCGGCCCTAAAGAGAAGGGGTACTGAATAGAAAGGAATAAACTCATTTAAATGACAGGGGGAAAAGGAGAAAAAGGAAAAGGGGAAGGTATATTGCTGAGAGAAGCAAAAGTAGGCCGAAGTGGTCAAATACAATTATCTTACTGAGGGACATATAAAAGCTAGTCAAGATAACAGAATAAGAATCCACTATACTTAACAAAATCTAGTCTGTGGATATTTTCTTGTTTCATAATTTTTTATTTAGGGTCACTGGTAAACTTGTTTCTTAAAAACAGTTACTCTGAGGTCAGTGATGGACTACCAATCTTTATTTGGATTAGCTGTTATAAACCTTGCCCCTCAGTGGGGTAAAGCTCCCAGATGTCTAAAGCTCTGGCTCAATGCATGCCCTGAAGTGGCTCAGTCTTGTCAGGACTGACCAGCTAAGCAAAGTACTTCCTACCCTAAACCAGTTTGGATCCACTACAAGGTGTTTCCCCACCAAAGTATCTCCTCAGGAGTGAGATTTAATCGGTGCCCTCTGGAAGCACTTAATACCCTCTTAAAAGACTGAACTCCATATGTACTGTGGACCCTTCAACAAAGTATCTTACATTGTATAACAGTCGTTGGATACAATTCATTATAGAAAAGCAGCTGCCTTCCCTTCTTTCTCCTCCCAGCCCCAGTGAGTGGCTTCATCATCACTAAGTTTAAGAGTCATGCTCAATCTTTTAATCTTTTTTTTTTTTTTTTAATCAAAATCACACAGCTGTAACAGGAAAGAGTTAGAATAGCCCCACACTTTATTAGCCTTTAGGTAGCTGGGTGGGGTACTCTCCAAGGAAGTTGATGCTGTTGGTTTTAACTCCGTTAACCACAAGTGGAGCTAGGACTTCTACATATAGGCTGAGTGCTAAATATACACCCAGCTGTTGTATAAAAGGGAAGAAGATGCAATGGCAGCAACAGCACCACTAGGACTTCTTCCCCTTGTAGGCATCACGTAAAATAAATGTCTAATGCCTATCATTTTCTTTTCTTTCTTTCTTTTTTTTTGAAGGAAGTGCTTAGGTATCCATCTCTAGGAGACCATTCATAGCCATACATTCTGATGGAGGTAAACTTCTCACTACAGCCCAGTGTTTGTCACACAAGCCTTGGAGAAGGGTATGATGTTAGGAGCACTCTATCCTTTTCACCACCATTTCCTATTGACTAAAGTACACAGGTTCCCTGCTCAGTGTTCTGGCTGTTGTGAATCTTACTCCAAGCCATCTAACTGTCTTCATGAATTATATAGAAGGCAGGGGAGGGTTAGTTTTAGAGAATAACTTGTTCAGAGAGGCATGACACCCTGTCCTGTCTTCTCCCTGAATTTAGTCTAACATCTCCCTATGAGTTATATAGACAGCCTAGATCTGCAATACAGGCTGGTAGATTCTGCTTTAGGAGCTAGGCATCTTAAATTTAGACATTGCAGTCATTTTAGGGATTTAGCTTTCAATGGCTTGCCCAAGGACACAAAGGAAATTCTAGGCAGCGGTGGGAATTGGATGTAGATCACTTAAATCCTAGCCAACTGCCTTAACTGCCAGGTCATCCTCCTTTTCTGGTTTTCTTATATTATATTATCTGACAAGTTATGCTTGCTGTACATTATGAGGGTCCATGCTATTTTGTGGTATTCACAGCCCTAATCCCATAACTCTTGATGATTATTAAATTTACGATAAAGTCAAGAATCTTAATATACAGGAGTCCATTTGTGTAAACACATCTTTGCACAAGTAACTTCTGTCAAGTTGGTAAATTTCAGTGGCCAATTGTCAGCAGATTTGGGCCAAAGTAATATGGTAACACTAGCAAAAGACAAATAATTGCAAAACCAGTTATAAATGCTTTCCCACACATGCTTTTAAATAATTCCTCTGTTGTCTTACAGAAAGACTTTTATTTTGTATCCCAGGCATTATACATGGTAATCATAACAAATTGTGCAGTGGCTTAATGAAGAGGTAAGATATCTATCAGAGCTTAGATTTAGAGCATAAATCTCATTTCACTTGTGACCTCAAACAGATTTAATGCCACGGCTCCAAAGGTGAAGAGTAATGTAATATTCTATTCCATTTAGAAAATCCCTTTTCTCAGTAAAATGGTGTGTGTGTGTGTGTGTGTATGTGTGTGTGTGTGTGTATGCGCATACCATAGATGCACATACCATTTATTAGCCTCAATTCTCTCTTCTCTCTCTCTCTCTCTCTCACACACACACACACACACACACACACACACACACAACTTGAACCTGATTCCATAGATTT
Source organism: Alligator sinensis (assembly GCF_000455745.1). Taxonomy (NCBI): domain Eukaryota; kingdom Metazoa; phylum Chordata; order Crocodylia; family Alligatoridae; genus Alligator; species Alligator sinensis. Next base: position 1,200,414 of record NW_005841993.1, read on the forward strand.
CATAAACATTTGGGCTGAAAGGGACCCTGAAGGGTCATTGAGTCCAGCCCCCTGCTCCAGAGGCAGGAATTCAGCAGGGATCATGGGATCCCAGCAAGATAAATGATCAAAAGGGTCTTGAAGGCATTCAAAGTGGGTGCTTGAACCACCTTCAGTGGCAGTCTATTCCAAACCTTGGGGGCCCGGACAGTAAAGAAGTTCTTCATTATGTCCAGCCTGAATCGGTCGTGGCGGAGTTTGTGACTGTTCGAACTTGTCATCCCTTGGGGCGCTCTGGGGAACAGACATTCCCCCAGATCCTGATGAGCACCTCTGATAAACTTATAGGCGGCCACCAGATCACCCCTGAACCTGCACTTTTCTAGGCTGAAGAGTCCCATGGGTCTCAGCCTCTCATCATAAGGTCTGTTTTTCTGACCTTTGGTCATGCACATGGCTCTCCTCTGCACTTTCTCAAGCATCTCCACGTCCTTTTTGAATTGTGGAGCCCAAAACTGAATGCAGCACTCCAGCTATGGCCTCACCAAGGGCAAGTACAATGGGAGAATGACATCCTGGAATTTGCTTGAGACACATATATGGATGCAAGCCAGACTTTTGGTCACTTTACTAGCTGTGGCATCACATTGAAGGCTCATATCCATCTTGTGGTCAATCGTGACCCCCAAGACCCTTTCATCTGTAGTGCTAACCAGTGTAGCACTGCCAAGCCTATAAGCATGCTGGAGATTTTTCCTCCCAAGGTGGAGAATGGAGAACCTTGCATTTTTTGGTGTTAAACACCATCATGTTCTCATCCACCCATTTCATTAGCCTGTCAAAATTTGCCTGGATCACCCTCCTGTCCTCAGGTGTGGATGCTTTACCCCAGAGTTTGGTGTTGTTGGTGATTTTTTAAAATTTTTGTAATGTTTAATATACTGAAATGTAGTGGTATTGTTGAAGTGATTTTTTAATGGAAAGCTTATACATCTGAAGTTGGTTTGACAATCATTGATCCTTGTAGGTATTTGTGTATGTGTCAGATGTACCCCAGATCTTTGATACACATGCCTAAGCAGGAGTTTGAAGGAAAATGTTGCCCAGACCTTCCATCCCCCCTTTATGTCACTGAAACAGAATCCAAAGGCCACCCTGAGTCCAAACAATTGGTGCCTCCATGGCTACAGTTGTATAAGCATCTGGGAATTGAACCCAGGTCTCCTGCATGGCAGGGAAGGAGTCTACCACTGAACCTGAGGGCACTTCACATTGCCATTAAAAAAAGAACTAAAGTTAATATTAGTCCTCATTATTAAACTGCAAATGTAAACTGCATCAGTGTATGATCAACAGGGATCCTGGTTTTCTCTGAATAAAAAAAAAAAATCCCAAAATTTTGGATATAAAAAAGATAACCCCAAACTCACATTTGTCCATGATTAAAATGGATACCACTAATATATATATTAGTGATGTTTCACTATATATATTAATGGTGTTCATTTTAATCATTGACAAATGTGGATTTGGAGTTACTTTTTAATCTGACAATTGGGGATTATTTTTAATCAAAGAAAATCAGCAGCTCTGATGATCGATAATTCTGTTAACTAAAACTGTTTTGCTGTAGAATAACAGTTTAAGTAGAATATATTTTAGATGCATTCCCTGAAAAGGTTCAGAGTAAAGGAACTGAACATTCTCTCAATCTCATTTTCTCACTTCTTCACTCCAGCTCACTGTTTTTTTCTGTCTGGCATGTAGCGAACATATGCATTTGTATATGCAGTGAAATTTGCCTTCAGACACTTTTGCAATTTAACAATCCCATAGAATAATTACCTGTGAATATATAAGTGGTAATGAGTCATATACATTTTGTATGGTGCTTTGCATTTCAGACGAGAGATTCTTTGGTGTGGAGAGATAAGTGTTACACTGCATTAAAATGTATTTTAAAATGTTTTATGCTACCATAACTCTATCATGTCTCAGCTGATGGTTCCCATGCTGAACTTTCAGGCCAAGAACATAATGTTTTCAGGGCTATTGAATTTTCACTTCGTACCTTCCTTCCAACTTACACCATAGTCATACTATACAAAATATTCATAATTTTTTTTATCTAGTATCAGACTTCGCATTTGTAGGCTGATTTCAAGATGCACAGAATGAGAAAACAGAGTTCTTGTCCTGAAGCATTTTAATTCATGACCAAAATTTGGCAAATATTTCTCACAAGTAGTTCAACTATCATATGGGGCTAATTGTATAAGTAGAAACTAACTGCAGGGCCAGATTAATTTAGCCAAAAAAAAAAAAAGGAAGATTAATGGGTAGAGACTATACTGGTAGTGAGTCTAAATTCACACTATGTAGCTTGTTAAGATCTTGATCCTGTCCTGGGAAGGTTGGACTCAGCCCATGGCAGCACCGAGCATCAGTAGCATGAAGCTGCACTGTGCTGCCTAACCCCTACTGGGTACCTTCCTCCAAAGCCCTCCTTGCTGTTTTCTCACACCTGTACTTACCCACAGGGAAGAGGAGTTGGGTATCCGCAGTAAGGGTAAGCATAAGCAGCTTGAACTCTACAGGGTGTGCATATTTGCAAGCACACCCCGGCTGCAAGCTCCGGCTCGCAGCAGCAAACGTTTGCCAATCCCTGCATTAAATAATATAACTCCTGAAACTCATATAAAATGTTTGTTTTATTCCTTATTATTTTCTAAATTAAGTTTAACAAATGTAGGTAGCAACCTAAATAACATTGGGTTTATATATTCCATTAGACATCAATAATATCTCACATATCATAAGCTTTAATTAATAAACTTTACTAAGGAAAAAAATAAAAACATATTTACAATGGATGCTTGTTGTCCAGCTCTGTGGTGATTTTCAAGAGATTAAAGTGCAAATATGTGGCTCAGTGTCCCTTTGACTTCACTAGATTTTGGAAACCTACAAGGAGACAAAGCCCTAAGGGAAGTACTCTAGGAATAGGTAAGATTTATGTTGCCATTTCTTGTTTAGTTTGTGTTGTATTAGTTTAGTTAGTTTAGCTTTGATGGGAAAGTCAAGCCAAAGAAAATGAATGAATTTGAACCTCTATATTATGTGTTGACTGTTTTTCAGAAAAGTAAAAATGTTAACTGTTCAGAATGTAAAAATAAATAGAAGTACTGCTCAAAAGTAAGAATGTTAACTTATCTTATGGTATATTAAATCATTATGGCTATTGGGCCTGATCCTTTTAGCAGTTTAGGATTGGGTTCACAGCACAGAATAATATTTATTTATTATGATTACATTAGACAAAAAGAAACCTTTATTTACAGCTCAAAATTATTTTTTAAAAAAAGGATTTCAGTACAGTGTCATCAGGACAGAAGAATTAACAGGAAAAAAAAAAGCGTTAATAGTAAGTGAATCAGTAAGATAGGAAAAGGTATAAGAAAAATGTACCTCCCTAATGTATAAAAATTAAATCCTTTCTAAATTCCTGTGGGTTTGAGCTAAGCTTCAGTCCCTAAGTTTTTCTTTCACAAATGTTCCTAAAAAATCCCTTTAGCAAATACTGTTAAATTAGAGATTGAGAGTTAAGACTGACTAAAGTAATTTCTATAGCTGGAACCATTGGGAAAGCCAATCTGGTAAGTGAAACTTCTTTAAAAGTTAAAAAAACCCCAA
>NW_005841993.1:1204104-1204539 GCF_000455745.1 Alligator sinensis
CCCCCCCCCACAAAACACCCAACAATTCTCCAAGCTATTCAGAGCTTAATTAAAGGGACTAGGATAAGACACTTGAAGGGATACCTTCAGATTCTTAAATTTTTTTTTTTTTATAATTTATTTGAAAATATAACTACCAAAATGCTAGTTATATGTTGATTGTTTGAGGGGGTGGGGGAAGCTTTTCTGGAGTCTGATATAAGCTCACTCACCCTAATAGGTAGATTTCTTTTTCCCCCTCCTACAAAATTCAATTGAAGGATTCCAGTCCAAAATCCAATCATCAGAATCTTAACATATCTCCAAGGTATAGAATCCAGCAGGAGAACTAAAAAGGGAGGGGGAAACTGTATGACTTACATTAGGTGTGGTGGGGATAGGTGAGCTCCAACATGTTAGAGCAGCATGAGAACTGCTATGAGTTGTGCCTCTTTC
>NW_005841993.1:1204759-1209944 GCF_000455745.1 Alligator sinensis
TTCCTGCTGTATTATCCACCTACCTTAGAATGTCTTGTTGTACTAAATACCTAGTGAAACTGCATTAAGAGCAGTGAAGGAGTTGTCTTGGTAGAACTTGCATAGGAAGCCAGATGGCCTATTTGCAGCACAAGGATGAATTCCAGCTACTTTCTAATATAATTTTATTTCTAATTGTGGTCTGTTAAGAACTTGCTGGTCACAAAATCTTGATAATTTCTGGTTTTCAGTCTATTAAATAGAGCTAAAATGCAATAAAAAAAAACATTTCTTACTACATTTCCCCCCACATAAAATAAGAATGACTGGAGCAGTCCACAGGTACAAAAAATAGAAAGGTATATTGCACAGTTACAGAGGGAAGGGAAATATCTTTTTCATGGGCAAAATTTGAAAACCACTACTTCTAGCCATTTATTGTTTTAGGTCCTAATACTATAATTGATTGTATCAGGACCTGAATATACAGTTCAGCCCCCACCGGAGCCAGGAGACTTGAATAACTTTAAGACTATGCAGACCAGCCAGACTAATGATCCAGTGTCTTGGCAGTCCTCAACTCTTCCTTTTACTCAATGATGCAGTCTGACATTGTATTCCAACCTAGCTAACTGGAATGTTCATAATAATGGCCATTGATAGACGTTACATTTTTATAGATGTAATCCAGACTAGAGCTGTCACTATATACTATATGTGGACATCTGTAGTCCAAATTAAAATTTGCTCCAGCCCAAATTAACTAATCCTCATTGAACTAGGCAATTGAAACTGTATTAATTCACACGTATATATGCAATTGCTTTTAGGAAAAATGGTCCTTAGGAATTTAGATAATCAGATAGGCATGGCAAATATAAATCCCAGCAAGGGAAACTCTATTTGTTTTTTGCAACATAACGGAGGCTATACATAACACCTTTACAATGTCAAATATGCCAACAGCCCCTCTCTAAGTATCAGGTCAATTACAGCTTCAGGAACAGCACTTTAGATAACTACAACACTGTAGCAGTGCTTAAACAGACTTATTTTCACCTCCTAATTACTTTCAACCTCTGTTAAGGAGCTCTCAAGTGTATTGACTGTGTATAGCCAGTGCCCCCCTGCTGTGATGGTCAATGATTGTCTATTAACTGTTAATCTGAATTGGAATTTGATTTGAACTTTGTGATGTGAATCAGTTAACATGGTTTAGAAAATGCTGAGCATGTCTACAAATGGCTAATATGAGCAAGTATAATGTCTCCCTTGTGTGTCCTTCAGATACATCCTAGATGGCAGTATGGATCAAATTCAAAAGTGACCCACAGCAAGGAAAGAAATTCAAATAGTTTTGTCACTATGGCAATGCTCAATGCTTTTTTTTTTTTTCCTGACTGCAAAACCACATATTCTTCATCTATCACTGGCAATTTGAGATGGAGAGAAAACAAATTTTAACAGAACTCCATTCACTCTTTTGAAAATGGTTGATCCATGTTTAAGAAGGAAGGAGGAAAAAAGAACCATTTGGAAGTTAAGTCTTGTTCCTGTGCTCTGCCACACAATTTTAAGGCAAAAGGGTGCAGCTAAGAGGACATAACAAAAACAAGAGCCTAGCAGGGAAGGAGAATCCATGGAAAGCTTCTTACCGAGGATTTCCATTAGGGCTGTGTGAGGCTTCGGTAGCCAGTTCAATTCGGAGGAGATTCAGCCCAATTCAGTGGCTGAATCTCCAAATTTGAATTGAATCAGGAGACCGATTAAAAGGCCCAAATCAAATTGGGAGCCTCCGAATTGATTCAGAAAAGATTCAGTGCTGCTTCAGATATTTGGCCATAGACTAAACAGGCAGCAGTCCTCACCATGCTGGACACAGCTGCCTCTAGCTGGTAAGTCTGTTGTGGTGGGTGGAAGGGAAAGGGAAGGGGCATGGGGGGGCAGATCAATGCCCCCACAGTGAGGAAGGGATTGGGGCTGGGGTGGAACAAGCTGTCCAGCTGTGGGGGGCGCAGGACTCAGGGAGGGTGGTAGGGGGGTTCAGGATGTGGGCATGGCTGTGCTGGGAGTGCGGCCTACACCCTGATGCCACTTGCCCAGCCGAGGTGGGGGGGGCACAGAATGTGGGTGCAGCAGTGCTGGAAGTGGGGGCTATGCCCTATCCCATGGCCCCCCTCCCCAAATCCCACCCCCTGCCCCGACTGGGCAGCTTATCCCAGCCTCAGCCCCAATCCCTCCCTCGCTGTAGGGGTGTTGATCTGCTTCCCCCACAATGCCCCTTCCCTTTCCCCTCTGCCTACCTCAACAGACTTACCAGCTGGAGGCAGCTGTGTCCAGCATGGTGAGGACTGCTGAATATTTAGTTTACAGCTGAATCTCTGAAGCGGCGCTGTATCTTCCAATCCCATTCAGCTGGATCAAATTGGGACAGTGATTCAAATCTACAAATCAAATCACTGTCCCTCCGAACTGTCCGAATCCGAAGTGAATACTTGCCACTTCGCACAGGACTAATTTCCATGGAGAAGAACAAAAGGGAAAAAATACTAAGAAGACTACAAGAAGCAAGGATGTATCAAGCTGAAGAGGACTAGACAGGACTCATCAGGAAGGGTAGTTTTGTAGTAGAAGTGGAGTTTTTGAACATAAGAAGTGTCATACTGGAGCAGACCAATGGTCCATCTAGCCCAGCATCCTGTCTTTGATGGTAGCAAAAGTGAATGCTATAAGGAAGAGCACCTAACTAGGTATGTCTAGAATAATTTATCTCCTTATTCAATAGTCTTCCTCACATCTACCATTGAAATAACATATATAACTGAAATGAATTTTAGCTTAGAAATTTCTACAATGGAACCCAACCCCCAAAACTTTTTCATGTTTTCATTGTTCTGAGGTATAGGGATTTATTTTTATTTTTATTTTTTTTCTGGGGGGCAATGGGGTAGTATCTTGCTGTTGTCTGTCTTAATATGTAGACTGCTGGAGTTTGTGTATTCTGAAAGGCTCACACTAGCAAGCAGTCTTTCAGTTTGTAAAGGTGACTCAAAAGGAAAGACTCAAATCCATGTTCAGTGATGAAAGCTAAGAAAGGTTTACTGTCCATGGACAGAACACAAGTTGGTCTAATTAACTGTCAGTCCAACTTACTGAAGCTTGCCCTTGACAGGTAGTGACATAGTATGTTATTTATGCTCCCCAAAGTTGCTAAGAGAGACAGATCTCATCTCTTCTCTATTATACTTGAGCTCCCCCATCTCATACCAATTCTTATTTCTCTCTGTCAAGATGTTCATCTTTATTTGTTTCTTTTGCAGTTTACACACCTATACTTGGGTTCTTGTTATTTTTGCCTTATTAGTGAGTTCCTACTTTTTACATTCATTCTCAAGTTTTTTTTCAGTTGTTGTTTTCTTCCTCCTTTCTTTGAATCAGTGTATTTTTGCTCATTACTTTTTCCGCTTAGCATAACTATGGCTCAGCACAACTGGCAGTCCAAAATTTTTACATCACTAAATAAACACAAAAAGGATGAAAATGAAACAAAATAACACACATGAAGATAACTTTAAAACTGATTTTCTGGAATCCTGATAATCCATTGAAACCTAGTGAATCCTGTTTCTCATGGAAATATATCAGGATAGTAAATAAACTTATGTTCCTTGAAAAAATGTATAAAAAATAAGCTAATGGGAGACACTATCAGCAAAAGAAGGATGAAGAGAAAAAAAGCATTCATTTTAAAATCGAAAAGCTCCACAATGAGCATGTGACAATTGTATCCTATTTCATTAGTAGGAATGCTGTCAGGGATTGCTCAAATTTATTTTGCAGTGTTGTCACTAAAACTCATGAGAGAACATTTGTCCCAAGTTATATTTGCTATTTATAAATTAGGTACGCAATAATACAAGTTGTAGAAAGATATATATGTGCAATGATAACTATATGCTTTTCTTGGCATAAACTTGAGATTCATATGGAGATGCCTTACTATCCAATCATTTGCATAACTATAAAGGAAACTCCATTAAGTTAATGGAATTTTACTAATTTCACTGTAATTCAACTTAGTTCACATTTTTCTAAAAGGATCAATACCTGCTAAGCAGGCATGCCAAACCAAAGAACAGGGTTTCTCAAAATGAGACTATATTTACTTTTATCTGGCTTACATTTTGTTTTATATGATTTAAATTTGCATTTATCTGCTACAACATCTTTAGACTAAATGAACATTACAAAACAATATCAAACGGAATGCATACAAGTTAATAATTTTTAAATCTCTCCCTGAACCTCACAAAAACAATCAAATTAAGATGATTCCCATAAGATATTTTCCTTCTGTAACCTTAGAATCCTAACAAATAAAACTACCAAACAGAAAGAAATGAAACCACCACAAAAGTAAAACCAGAAATAATGTACTTGAATACCTAATATTCTATCAAAATAAGCTGTGACAAAACAATAGCGACAACAAAATCCATCAACCAGCCTTAGTATATAGGTTATGGACTTGCATCTAGCCAGGATTTAAATAATAGAAATAGAGGCCTAAAAGAATCTCTCCTAAAGTCCTTTCTCCTTCTCAAGACAGGATTAATCTATCTAAATAACTCTAATGTTGATCTAACCTTCAATTTATTTAAATCTCCTTTGTTACAAATTAAGCACATTACGCATTGTCCCGTCCCTTAGAGATTAATGAGGACATAGGTCTGGAAAGGATCTCAAGAGGTCATTTGACACAGCCTTGTTATCCCAGAGAGGACCTGGTGCTTTGTGTTTCCCAGTGATCATTTATTATTTATTATAAAAAATATATATATTTGCATGTGCATTTCAGAGACATGTACAAGATTTAAAATATGATATTCAAGTTTTAAATACACGAGATACTATGATTTCCTTCAGCTACAACCAAAGAAATCTGGGTTTAGGCACTGATGACCTGACTGAAGTCAAAGAAAAGCTTCCCTGTTGAATTCAAGTCACTTCATTGGTGACACATAGTGGGTGCATGCAGGTGCACATGCACCTCCTGAGATTGGCAGTGCACCCTCTGCAATTGGCCATTGCCGACACTGCTGGCAGCACCTGTGGGCAGTAGCTGCTCGCCACCTCCACCTCACTGCCAACACCAGCAGCGGCATCTGTGGGTGGTCACTGATTGCTGCTGGCCACTACTGACACT
>NW_005841993.1:1209954-1210588 GCF_000455745.1 Alligator sinensis
GCCAACAGCATCTGCAGATGCTTGCCACTCCCACAGCTGACACCACTGCGGCCACCTGCAACAGCTCTCCACTCAACTCTGCCCCTCCCCCGCCACTGTTGCCCATGCTTCCGGGGTCTGCTTTGGCCCCCCCCCCCCCCCTGCAGCCTCCAGGGGCACACATTGTTCATGAGTCACTGCATCATTCATGTAATTGAGAAATTTAACAACCATATTAAATCCTAAGTGGGTGCATCTACATGAGACGCCTTAAAGCATAGTGGACTGTTCTACTGCACATTGGCTTGTCATGGTAAAAATTATGCTAATACACTAATATTCAGTAGAATTAATCTACTTTGTATTAAGCATCACAAAAAAGAATGAATCTACTGGGTATTAAGCGTCACAAAAAATAAATTTGCTTTAACTACTGTGCATTAGTGCAGCTACTGCACCTTTATCTAGTACCTCATATTAAAGATACTAAACTTAATATGAAGCAGTGAAGGTGCATTAATGAATGTGTAGATGTGCCCAGTGATATTGAACCTTAAAATCACAATACGTTAATTTCATAGATTCATAGATGTTAGGGTCGGAAGGGACCTCAATAGATCATCGAGTCCGACCCCCTGCATAGGCAGGAAAGAGT
>NW_005841993.1:1210711-1213402 GCF_000455745.1 Alligator sinensis
CTCTCAACCTTCTCTTGTGGAGGCTGAAGAGGTCCAGGTGCCCTAGTCTCTCCTCATAGGGCTTGGCCTGCAAGCCCTTAACTATATGTGTGGCCCTTCTCTGGACCCTCTCCAGGTTCTCCACATCCCTCTTGAAGTGTGGCGCCCAAAACTGCACGCAGTATTCCAACTGCGGTCTGACCAGTGCCCGATAGAGGGGAAGTATCACCTCCTTGGTTCTGTTCGTCGTGCATCTGCTGATGCATGATAAAGTGCCATTAGCTTTTCTGATGACTTCGTCACACTGATGACACATGTTCATCTTGGAGTCCACTAGGACTCCAAGATCCCTTTCCGCTTCCGTGCCTCCAAGCAGCTCATTTCCTAGGCAGTAGGTATGCTGGACATTTTTCCTCCCTACGTGCAGCACTTTGCATTTCTCCTTGTTGAATTGCATTCTGTTGTTTTCCGCCCTTATTTCCAACCTGTCCAGGTCTGCTTGTAGTTGTTCCCTGCCCTCTGGCATGTCCACTTCTCCCCACAGTTTTGTGTCATCCACAAACTTGGACACAGTACACTTCACTCCCTCGTCCAAGTCACTGATGAAGATATTGAAGAGTATTGGTCCAAGGACTGAGCCCTGCGGGACCCCACTGCCCACACCCTTCCAGGTCAATACCGACCCATCCACTACATTTCAAAATGTTATAGAAGTTGAATAAATATTTTAGTTCCTATATTTTCCAATATGAACACATGGAGCTACTCTCTGTCTGTTGCTGTAAAGGTTTTTCAGACTGTTATTTTATGGAACAAAAATGGTAACACATTTCCTAGAAATTTGACTAATATATATAATATTCTAACAAATTATTTGTTTTGCATTCTGTTCTATTCTGGAAAGCAACTGTGTGGCTTATTTTGAAGCATAAATGTAATCCAAGTTAGCAAGAAGAGAAAAGAAATAAAACTGGCAGCCTTATCATCTTAAAGATGATCATCTTATGGGGACTGTATCCATTTCATCCTGGCTTCCATCCAGATAGGAAGCAGCTTTGCTTTGATAAAGACAGCTCTTTTTTTTTTATGTTTGTCATGACTGTAATTTTACAGGCTGTTACTAGAGAAAACAGTGGGTTTTTCTAATGAGGAAAAATAAAATATAAAAATTATTTTAAAAAAAATCAAAATGTTAAAAATATATTAAGAGTATATTTTGAGAATGAGGCCAGAAAGTTGCAAACAGAATTCTAGTTTATTTCTAATTGTTGTGGGAAACGGAAAGCTTGGACACAGCCTCAGACAACAAGTAAAACCCCAACAACCTGAATTGAGATACATTTTTAACAAGGAATATTAATTTGTTCATAACATTTTTATTAAAACTTGATAGCTTCTGTACTCATGGAAACTATCTTAGAACTATGCCCTAAAGGAAAATTAACCCTGTGAATCTTTGCATATAAGTTTTAAATGTAAAAATAATCTGTAAACACACACACACACAAATATCCTTAAAAATGAAATCTATATTAGAATCTCTTTCAGTTTCATGTGTAGCTACGAGAAATAATTCATGATCCTGCAATAAGGTTGACAAGTACTGAGAATGTTTATCTGTTTTTCCTGTCTGCAGCAGTAAATTGCTATTAGATCATCAGTGCAGTAGTTCATAAAACTGATACCAGTTATCAGATCTACAAGGTGCTTGTTCTACACCTGATGCCTTGTGCTGAATTATTCCAGAGACAATTTTATTTAGGTTATTTACTCTATATTGTAAAACTGAAGATGACACAAACTGATGTAAAGCATAACTGAATTCAAATGAATTCAGAAGCATTTATTGCTTTTAATACGGTGATATTCTGAGATTTTCTAGATATGAGAAAATAGGATTTAAAAGGATGTCTTAGGTTATCGAGCCCATTTACATGAGACTACAGGCAACCACAACCCAAATCATATTTTATAAAGGGATTCACTTCTTTTAAAAATCCTGGTTTTTATGGTGATGGAACAGTTAAGGGAACTTCCTATAACTCTAGAGGCATGTGATATGGCTCTACCAACTGCTTGTGATGAAGACTACTTCCACTTCCCCCAGCTGTGAAAACAGCCAATGCATTGCTAGTGACAGAACTCCAAGTAATTGGCCTACTTTGCCCTTGATATTTGATGGAGTCCTTGGCTCTAGCATACTTTTGACTCTTATTCTAATGCTGTTCAGAACCCTACTGTTCAGAAGGTTAAAAAAATCTTCTTAGAATTCTCAGCCTCAATTTATTCATAGAAAAATTTATCCTTATTTCCTATTCTGCCAACAAGGAGATTAAGCTGACATATCACTTCTCCTTCCCTAGTGCCTAGTTTCCTGTTCTACTGGTAAGAAAAACAACCATCCCCCCCCCCCCCCCCCCCCATCATATCCCATCTCACCTTTGTTTTGTTAGGCTAAACAAAACAATTTCTTTTATTCCTATCTCTTAATATAGAATTTACATTCCTGAAGTCATCCTAGGAGCCCTGTTCCATATCCGTTTCAAGCTGACTTCTCATAAACATAGATGCCTGTATCTGTACTAAGTATTCCAAAGGAGGTCTTAGCTACCCTTTTATATACTTTTAATGTCCTGGATATTCAGATACAAACTGAAGACCCCAACCATGACTTTGACCCTCAAGGATTCTGGGATGAAACTTCTATCCTGC
>NW_005841993.1:1213412-1215550 GCF_000455745.1 Alligator sinensis
GAAGAAATGTTGTTTACTTAAGTGGGGCCAGATTTTCCATACCTTATTCCTTGCTCGAAAGAGTGCATTTGTCAGATGCAGTCTGACAATTTAGACCTGAGCAGAATTTAGTGAAGGGTAGGGGCATAAGTTAGAAAAAGAAATCCAGTTCAACCCCACTTTAGTAGCTGAATAATCCTATAGCTACCTGAATCATTAGGGATGACACTCAATTCTTTCTTGATCATCAATGAGGCATTTTTGTTACCCAGGGGAACTCTATTCCTGGATGTGTAACCCTGTACATATGGACATCTATGTGAAACTACATAGATTCACAAACTGAACATGTTGAGTAGCAACTGAAGCAGGTACTTCCATTCATTGTGATCACTTTTGATCTAATTACTCAGGTTTTAGGTGTCACAACCCAAAGGGTGTGATTTTTGTTTTTGTGTGTGCTTCGTCACTGCTAAATTGTCCCCGCTAAATTGCAGCTTCTTTGCACGGTGGAGTTTTCTGCTGCAAAAGAGAACCCCGGTGCAAGGGAGAATTTCCCGCCAATTTGAAGCTTTCTTTGCAGGGTGCATTTCTTTGTTGCAGCACAGAAATGCTCGTTGCAAAGAGTTCCCGCCATTTGTATGCTAATTCGGGTCCCATTATTGGCCAGTTCTAAATTATTCACACGTGGTGGCTAGTGATTGGCTTGCTAGCCGTATAAGAGGCTTGAGTGGTTTCCGCCCAAGTTGGAGGACTCCACGAACAAGGGAGGAGGAGACTTCACGCCATGTGAAGATCTCTAAGTGCTGCGGATCCTTACAGACTCAGCGCATTTCAAGCAGGCAACAGAGGTCTGATCAACCTCTAGCTTCTCCCCGTCGCCGATAGATTCCTAGACGTATCCCCTCCCGCGCGCAACGAACCGGACCCACGGAGCCTAGCAAACTTCGTGTAGCAGAAGGACCCACAGAGCCTAGCAAACTTCGTGTGAGTCCTTGCCAGACGACTCAAGAGCTCTTCTACCCGGGTTCGAGTCCTGCAGGTTTACTTTCCCATCGCTGAAGCCCTTTGCGATGTACCCTCGTATTTTCATCTTCCCGTCGCCGGAACCCTATGCGACGTACCCTCAAGCCCTGCAGGTTCGAGTTTTGTTTTCTTTTCTCTCTGTAACCATAACTTAAGCAAGTTTTCCAGCCTACACCACTGCCATCTCGGTGTAAGTAAACAATCTTTTAAACTACCGATACGCGTCCGTGCCTAATTCCAGCTCGAAGTCCTTCCCTCTCCGCCCCGGCGTGCCCGGGCTGCTGGCCACAGCCCGTGTGCAGCGCGAAAAGGGCTCGGGTCGCTCCCGGCCTGCACATTAGGGAACTTGGGAAGCTGGTTTTAGTGACCCTTACCTGATAGGGTTTGAATCTGGGTTTCTTTTTATTTTTGGAGGCACAATTTTATTTCTGGGTTTCTTTTATTTTAGCACAGAACTCTAACAACTACTGCCTTCTCCAGCACTTCTTTTGAAGCTGAGCATCTAATATGGTTACTAGAAAAAAGGATGGAGGGTAGTGAAGCCACACACCCTCTGCTACATTACCCTCTCCCTGGTCTCAAAGATCTCCCACAGACCTCTCTTTTGTGGCTGCACAAGACATCAGATCAAAAAGGAATGCTGAAGCTATGAATATTGTCTGACCTGTGGCATGAATAGAGCAATGTCCTTGGAAGTCAGCTGGGAGACACTTGGAGTCAAACATCATTTGAGAGAAGGGGTCAAAGAATTGAGGTTCCCTGGCTTCCCAAGTGAATGCCCCAGGCACTAACCTCTTTAGGTGCATCCAGACAAGTGCACATGTGCCTCTTGCAGTGTCTCAAACCCCTTTGAGATACTGCAAGAGGCACATGAGGAAACAAAAAAAGTTCCCCCCACTGCAAATTTGTAGTGCAGGGGCAAAATTAGACCCCTGGATATCCAGGGGTCAAAAAATACCCTGGGCAGAAAAAAGTGGGATAGGGCACAGTCCAGGAAGAGGCAACCGGAGGCTAAGGTCTGCCACACGCTCTGGTAGCCAAACAGAGCATCTCTATGGCTGGCCCTCACCCCAGTGCTGAAGCACACTGTCTGCCCAATGCAGGGAGATGGACCCAGTCTCTAAACCAGTAAG
>NW_005841993.1:1215627-1225184 GCF_000455745.1 Alligator sinensis
CCCAAGCATCCCTGCAATTAAAAAAAAAAAAAAGCCCTGCACTCACTGGAGGTAGCAGCTACCTTTGGGGTCATCAAGGATTTGTGGCAGCGCCCCCCTGCACAGCACAGCACAGGGCAGAGTGGGGCAGCAGGTAGTGGCCCTGGCTGCCTGGCATGCATACTGCCACTGCCCCATTGCACAACAGTGTGCAGAACCACACGGCACCCTGCCAACCCAGGCCGCACCCATGTGATGGGGCAGTGGCAGTGCAGGTGCCAGGTGGCTGGAGTCAGTGCCCACTATCCCCTGCTCCCCCATGCTGTGCAGGGGGCCTCTGCCATGAGGCCCCAGTTTTCCAAATGGCAGCTGCTACTGCCAGTGAGTGCGGGGCTTTTATTTTTTTTTAAGTGCTGGGGAGGCTGAGGCTGGGTGGAACAGCCATTGGGGGGCTGGGGGTGCAAGCAAGGTATGGGGCTGGGCAGCCATTGCGGGGCTGCAGGAGCCAGTGGGAAAGGGGCCCCTGCGGGGACCATGTGGCCCCTGTTGGGAGGCTGTAGCCTCTGTGGGGGTGGGGCAGTCTGTGAGCTGTGTGGGGAGCCTACGCCCTGCAGGGGCAGGAGACACCCCTCCGATGCAACCCCCCCCACAGTTTCCCCATGATCCACCCACACCTACCCACACTCCCCACGGCCCCCCACATCCCTCCCCAGCCACCCACATCCCCCCACCTCTCTTTCCACCCCGCTTCTGCAAACTCCACATCCCCCCAGTACACACCCTGCATGCCTAGCTGCTAGACATAATGAGACCTGCTGGCAGGAGCTGTAGCTGCAGGGGCAGCTGTCCCCACACCTGGTTAGTGAAGGGGTCAGGGGGAGCTCTAACTGCTCTATGGTAAGAAAACTAAAGACAAACAGCAAAACATATAGGTATTTAAAATGCATTTTATTATGATGATAAAGACACTGGTAGGCTTCCAAATTGTTTTATCACTGTAGATATATCAAGCAAACATTGCCCAACTGATCACTGTCTCTCTGTCTCTCACTCTTTCTCTCTCCATATATATAGTCTTTTGTTTTAATTGTGGAGAAACATGGATTTCAGGATATTTTACAGAATGACTTTGGGATTTTTTTATCAGGGATTTTTCAGTTTTCAAATAGGGAACACAAGAATTCCTGCTAGCGAGGCAAGTGGCAGGACCCAAGAAGAGGAGCACCTTGGACCCAGCTGGAGATGGCTGACCTCCTGGCCAATTGGGGCCAGGAGGACATGCTTTGACAGTTCAAAGCAGGCCATCACACTGGAAACATTTTCTAGGAGATAGTTGCCCAAATGACCAGGCAGGGGGCACACATGCCAGTAGTGCCGCACAAAGGTGAAACTCTGCAGCCATAGCCCACTGGCAGCTGGCCCAGAAGGGCAGATGCCTTCACTGGCTGTGCAGTCCCCATCTGGGTCTGGCAGGTGTGCTGCAGGTCACAGTTAGTCATCAGCCCCCACTGCCAGACTGCTGCAGTGGGTAAAGAGTGCAGGGAACTCTCAGGGCTGCTTTAGCAGTCCAGCTGGCACAAGGGATACTGTCCCCAGGTACCAACTGGCTGGGCTACAGAAGTTCCTGCCTATTTGTAACACTGATACCATGGACCCTAAGGCCCACCTGGCTAACTAGTAACCCTGTGTGGGGCTAATGAGTGAGTGGTACAACTATATTCTTAGGACAACTAATGAAAAGCAGAATAGGAGTGTTGTGTGGATCAACAGGTCAAAATGTGAAAATAAGTGCACCTGAGGGGGACACTGAGCATAGCCCCCTGGGCCACAACCACCGTTCACCCCAGAAACTCCTGAGAGAGAGTAGCCCTGAACTACTTGCCAGGACAGCTTTTATACTAATGGGGCCAGAACAAGGCAGCTTTTTACACTGCTTGGGGCTGCATAGGTACTGGTTCCAGGCTCTAGCTCCCCCTGGCTGCAGATCTGGGAGGAGCCAGGCAGGGTTATTTTGCCCCAAGTGGCACAACTTGCGCCACAACAAAGTGCATGTCCTGGCACATGTGTTGAGGCAAAAACCCTTGGCTCAAATTTGCACTGCTTCTATTTGAGCTGCTGCAAGCACATATGCCTGCATGTGAGGATGCACTCTTTGTGGGAAAATATGGGTGTATACTCTCTTTCTTTCTGTCTTTCACTTTGTTGTTGCTATTTAATTTAATTATGGAAAAATGTGGATTTGGGTTTTCGTTTTTAATCCAAAAAGGGGAATTTTTTTTTTTTTTTTTTTTATTAGAGAAAACCAGTATCCCTGGTCATCAGTTATTCATTAGAAGTTAGGTTTATTGGTAGGTCACAAAGACTTAGCATAGGATGAAGATCAGTTCTCACACATGTACCCTCCACTGCACCCTGAGAGAGATGAATTGAGCATGTCATATTATCACTGGTGAACAGAGCACTCATTCACCCCTTGTTTGGGGGCAGGGGATAGAGAAAAATCTTAGATCAGGTTCCAACATTTTTTAGCCAGTCTTTGTGCGCTAACCTTCTGTTCTGTTATGGGTTAACTGGTTTCTGATCAGCATAGATCCAATTTTCTCTGATAAAAATATCCCCAATTTTCCGATTAAAAAAAGGAACCCCAAATCCACATTTTTCCATGATTAAAATGAAACACCATGGTATATATATATCTACATCAGTTACAAATCATACCTGTTATTCTGCATGTCCTTTTATTTAAAAAAACTGAAATTTATCAGTACTACACAGTCCCAGCAGCATATTGTTATTTTTAGATGCTACATTGCTGTAGCGACAAGCTACAGTGATGCAGCTCATCACTATGGTGATGTAGTGTCAGGGTCACAATAGGTGCCCACCCATGCTACATCACTGTAGTGATGAACTACATTGTCATAGCTTGTCACTATGGAGACATAGCTTCTTGTGTAGACATGCCCAGTCTGTACCTAGTGATTTTGAGAAAAAATATAGTAATTCTCCTGAGTAACTTTTTTTACAGTCATGCAATAATACTCTTACCTAGTTGGATATAAAATGCAGAACCCCTATACAACCATATCGTAACCATAGATGGGCAAAATGGTGGATCTAGCCAGTCTGCAGCCTACATACTCTAGGCAGGGACATGCAGACAGTGGACAGTGGATCAGTTGTTCTGCCCTAGCTCCAAACCACCCAGTCACTGCTGCAAGGATCTGGGGCAGAGTTTAACCTCCTGTCTGCATGCCCCTACCCAGAGCATTTAGACTGCCGATCACCATTTAGATTGCTGATAGCAGCTCTGCCCCAGCTCCAGACCATGCTGTCACTGCTGCAAAATCCTGGCCCAACCCTGGAGCAGCTTCCCACCCTGCTGTGCTCCCTGCCAGCACTGCTGAAGCCAGTCTTCATGGAAATCCCTGGCCTGTGCTACCATAGAGTGGCTGCTGCTGGGGTCTCCACGGAAACTGGCCCCAGTCATGCAGGCAGGACCTGCTGGAAAATGGAGTCCACTGCTGGTTTGATCCTGCCTGTGGGCCAGACTTTTCCCTCCCTGTTACATATCTATATTAAAACTGCAGAAAACTGAGGGTAATATGGGTGTATAGCACTAAAGAAAATCATTGCATTTATGTCCCTATCTTCACTTAGTACAAGTGTAAATGACTCTTCATTGCACAAGGCTGTGGACACTTAGCCAAATAGGAATCTTATAATAGACAGACCAAGTTTTTAATAAAAGAGCTCAGTATCCCAAAATATTCCTTGTTCTCAATGATACTTAATGATAATTTTTTTTTTTATCTAACTATATCATATTTTTTTCCTAGTGGAGTAGTAGTTAAAACAGTAAATTCCCATGGCTATTTTATTTCAATTGTAGAAGAATTTCTAGTAATTATGCTAGACTGGGAATGAAAATTAAATACTTTCTCTAAGGCATTCTCAATGTATTGAATCTTTTGGTTTTAACAAAATTGTCAAAACTTAAAAATAGAAAATGTAAGACTTTTTTGAGTGTGAGTTTTTTGTTTGCTTTTGTTATTATTAAATGCGATATTTTCTGCACAAGTAATATTGAATTATTTTATCATACCAAAATGTCTCAAATTGGAGAATACCTACACATGTTAAATGAGCTGTCCAGTTTTCAATACTTCTTTTCTTTACATTTTAGAACAAATCAAACTAGGAAACAAAGAGGTAAAATAATGATACATATTGACAGTAAAATTGTTTCAAGCCATAAAAATCTATAAGGTTCAGCATAAAAAGCTATAAGGTTCACCAGCCAAGGAACAGAACATTTCCATTTCTCTGTATGGGAAGGAGAGAAATGATTAGATTCATATAAAACACCACACCATACATCAACATATAGCAGAGTTGTGGCTGTCAGTAATAGTAGTAGTATTAGTGGTAGTAACTCTAACAATATATTATTTTTCTTGGCTGAAGGAAATTGTAGTAATAGTAAGAAAAATGCCATACCCTTAAAAGAAGAAGACTGTCAGGAAATGAAAATTGCAATCTCATGTTTTATACCTAGTTATTATTTTCACAAGTCATTAAGAAATAAAACACATATGGTAGATATCCTTTATCAAAGTGGCAATTCCAGTTTTTCTGTGCACTAAGAGTTTGCATTCGTAAAATGTGAGCTACCCAACACACCTTTAACTAGACTTTAGAAGAGCTTCCTGAATACTTTTACACATATATTTTGCTTCATATTCTCATATGAAATTATGCAAATGCATCAGAGTTTAGAAGTTAGATCTCTATTTACTTAATAAGCAAAATAAACAAATACATTTTTGCTGTGTACAAAGATAAGATTAGGATCTTCTTACTTGAGATCTTCTTATATTCTTATTTGAGATCTAGCTCCATGTCTTTTCAAATTCCAGAAGTATTTGGCAAAAGATGGCTTGATAAAGAAATACCAGCAAATACTATTTTCAAGATAGTCTGAGGAATGATTGCATCTGAAAGCACTTCAACCAGAGGGCAGGCTTTCTAGCACAATGGCCAGTCTCCAAACAATTAGCATGATCATTATTATTAATTTCTATGCCTTAATGCAATATGTAACAAGGCCTTCATTTCCCCAAAGTTACTTTTTGGCCACTGAGTCCTGTTTAGGTACCTTAACCACCCTGGCAGTTACCTGCCTCACACTTATCTGTCATGATTTTGATGTTACTAGGAATGCTTGGGAGGCTGCCTTCCACTAACCAGGACATGGTTTTGAGAGTCCTACTTCCCTCTGTTTGTTCACTGGGATCCCTCTTTCCTCGGCTCATTCTGCAAACACCTTTTTGTGCCCTGTTCAGTCTCTTGGGGGTTGTCTCAACTTCTATACTGCCTCCAGACTCCCATTCTCCACTTGGCCTCAAAGGGATGAGCCTTCCCTGGTTCTCCAGGAGGAGAGGGAGGGAGGAAGTGGGGATGGGGGCCATTGCTAGGGGGAATTTGTCCTATTCCCACTGTGCTGTACCTGCAGTGGTGGTCATACATAGGTGTTCTGCCAAATGGCCCAGTGGTGATGGCACCCAATACAATGCCTTAATTTACAGTGTTGTAGATATATACCACATCCACATGTGCCACATCCATCCCAGATTTCCTTAAAGCGGGGTCTGCCATTTTTTTACATACTATATGTGCCATGACTGTATGTTCAGTTATGGCTGTAATGCACTTTCTGTGTACTTGCTCTATAAGAAGTATAAAATCTGTCCCTGCCTATCTTGAACAGCATGGGTAAATAAAGAAAAAAAAACTATCTGCCTGAATCCATATTGGCAGGTGCCTAAACCTTTGAGGGAATAAACAACTTACTTGACTACTGAGTTTCTAAGTTTCTAATGGCCAAGTTCTATGTCCAGATACACATACATAGAATATTCCGTAGTGATTTAATATGTGAAAATATAATGAACAATTATAACATATACAATATTCTTGATTATTCCATTTATTTGTACTTCAAAGAGGTGGATGCAACTTTCTTTAAACAACAAACCAAAACATCTAGATCATGGGACTTGGTACTGAGGGAAGATTTAAATTATTGTGACAACTTCTGGGAGGACAAAACAGCAGTGAATAAGCAGTCTCACAAGTTCTTGGAGGATGTCAAGAAAAACTTTTTGGTGCAGATCATGGTGAAGCTAACTAGGGTGTATGAAGGCAGAAGTTAACTTAAGTGACAATGACTAGGAAATGATAGAGTGCATCCACCCATGCAAGCATGTGTACTTGCAGCAGCTCAAATAAAAGCGATGCAAATTTGAGCTGGGGCTTTTTGCCTCTGTGCATGTGCTTGGACATGAACTTTGTTGTGGAGCAAATTGTGCCACTTGCAGCAAAATAACCCTGCCTGGCTCCTCCCAGATCTGCAGCCAGGGGGAGCTAGAGCCCAGGGCCAGCACCTGTGCTCTCCCCAGCAGTATCGAAAGCTGCCTTGTCCTGGCCCCATCCATACAAAAAGCTGCCCTGGCAAGCAGTTCAGGGCTACTTGCTCTCAGGAGCTTCTGGGGTCCAGCCAATTGATACCTGGGGACACTACCCCTTGTGCCAGCTAGACTGCTTCAGCCTTGTATATATATACATATATGTGGAGTGGTCTTTTGTTTTAATTGTGGAAGAACATGGATTTTGGGGTATTTTTAAAAATGGATTTGGGATGCTGCTGAAGCAGTCCAGCTGGCACAAGGGGTAGTGTCCCCAGGTACCAATTGGCTGAACCCCAGAAGCTCCTGAGAGCAAGTAGCCCTGAGCTGCTTGCCAGGGCAGCTTTTTGTATGGATGTATATATATATATCTAGAGAGAGAGAGAGAGACAGAGAGATAACAATCAATGCTTTATTGGGCAATGTTTTATTAGTATATTTACAATGTTAAAGCAATTTGGAAGCCTACCAATGTCTCTATCATCATGATAAAATAAATTGTAAATACTTATATGTGTAGATGTGTGCTTTTGGTTTTCTTTGCACATGATGGGTGTGTGATGAGGGGATGTGGTATTTGCAGGAAGGGGGTGGGAAGGGGTGTGGGGGAAGGCAGGTGTGTGCGGGGATGTGGGTTGGTGTGTGGGCAGGTGTGGGGCAATTGCTGGGGGGACTGTGGGTGTGGAGGACCTTGTGGGGGGGCTGCTCAGGAAGGGTGGGTCGCCTGGCCCCCACAGGGTACAGTCCCCCCACATAGCACAGAAAACTTGCAGTGTAGGGACAATTTTTCATTCCCATATGTGTCTCTCAAAGGGGTTTGAGACAGGGCAAGAGGCACGTGTGCACTCATCTGGATGTGCCCATAGAGTTCAAGATCCTAAGAAAAGGAAGGGAAGAAAACAAAGTAAGGGTACTGAACATCAGAAAAAAAAAGACTAAAACAGCCTACAAGAATTGGTGGGAAGGATCCCATAGGAGGCAAGTCTGATGGATTACATATTAAGCAGGTCATATTAAAGGTGTGAGAACATGCATTCCCACCAACACGAACACAGAATAAATTCTTTAGGCGACTATCCTGACTAAAAAGTAATTTTTCAATGAGTAGAAACTCAAAAAGGAATCTTACAATGAAGATAAACTTGACCATAATGCTAGGTATGAATATAAAAATATTGTTTGGGCTTGCACGAAGAAAAGCCAGGAAGGCCAAAGCACAAATTGAGATGAAGGTAGCAGGGGATGTAAGAGACAAAAAACAAAAACAAAATCTACAAGTATGTCAGAAGTGAGAGGAAGGCCCAGAAAGGAGAGGGAGATCTAATAAAGGATTATTCAGGGACAGTTGAAATTCACAGAAGAATAGGGAAGAAGATAAGCTGCCTAAAGCAGTTGAAAAATGGGTTGTAAATGACTTAGAGAAGATAGATATTTTCAAGTCAGTGGAACCAAGCTTAATACATCCTAAAGTAGTTAAGGAATTGGCTAAGGTTAGTTCAGAACAATGGGTTATTATCTTTGAAAACTTGAGAAAGTTGGGTGAGGTACATTACTGGAAAAGGCCCACTATGCTGCCTAATTTTAAGAAAGAGAAAAGAGGTTTCCAGGGAATTACAGACCAGTCGGTCTAACCTTGAAACATGGAAAGACAGTGGAATTTGCCATCAAGGAATCTATTTCTGCATGCCAGGAGAAGGTGATTCAGAAATAGCTAGCATGAAATTATGAAGAACCTGAACAACCCGGTTATCTTCTGTGACAAGGCAATGGGTAGGGATCTCCATAAGTCATGCCAGAACTGTCCCCTGCAATGGCTCTTTTAATGTTTTTCATTTCACCCTTTGCCCTCCTTGCCCCATCCCAGAGGAGCCCCGCTGGCTGGGCCATTTGCTGCTGATTGGCGAGGAAGCAAAAAACACTGTATATTTAAAACCTCTGCCAATCAGAGTTGTGGGAAAGGATGGGGGAAGGGGGGAGAAGCAGCAAAATTAAAAAAAAAATTAAAGGAGCCACTGTGGGAAAAGGGGCACTTATGGTGTGATTTATGTAGATCCCTACTGATGAGATTTATGGGTAAGAGGGAAAGCAATAGATATGATATGCCTTCACTTGACCATGATTTATGAAACTGTCTTCCATGAAATTCTTATTAATAAAATAAGGAATTACTGTCTAGAGGAAAATATTTCAAGGTGGTTGTGCTCAAGGAGCAGTCATCAATGGCTTGATGTCTAATTGAGAGGAGGTAGTGAAATGGGGGTTCCCCTGGGGTTGATCCTATGTCTGATACTGTTTTTATCTTCATTAATGATTTGGAGCATAAGAGTTGGAGGATGAGATTATTCCCCTCTATTTAGCATGGTGAGGCCATACCTGGAGTATTCTATCCAGTTTTGGGTGACCCACTATGTGAACAATTTGGAGATAGTCCAGTGAAGGGCAACAAAAATGGTTAGGGGGCTGGGACACAGGGCTTATGAGGAGAGGCTGAGGGAACTGGGCTTACTTATTATGCAGAAGAGAAGACTGAGGGAGAATTTAATAGCAACCTTTGCTCCCTGAAGGGTTGTTCAAAAGAGGAGGGAGCTAGACTGTTCTCAGTGGTGGCAGATGACAGAAGAAAGAGCAAGTTGCAGCAAGAGAAGTTCAGTTTAGGTATTAGGGTTTTTTTTACTAGGAGCATAGTAAAGAACTTTAACAGGCTGCTTAGAGAGGTTGTGGACTCTCCATCCTTGGAGGCTTTTAAGACCTGGCTAGTGAAAGCCTTGGCTGAGATGATATAGTTGGGGATGTTCCTTCTTTGAGCAGGGAGTTGGAATAGATGATGTTTGAAGTCCCTTCCAACTATAATTTTCTATGACTTTATTCAATGATTGAATGTATCCTTAACAAATTTTCAGGTGACACCAAGTTGGGTGGAGTTGTAGACACTTCAGAAGAGGATGATGTTTCAGGATGACCTTGATAAACATGAGAAATAGTCCAAAAATAATTCAATAAAATTCAGTGAAGACAAATGCAAAGTCTTACACTTAGGATGAAACAATCACATGCACAAATACAGACTTGGGAGGACTGGCTAAAGCAGGCTTGTCCAACATATGGCCCGCG
>NW_005841993.1:1225323-1225942 GCF_000455745.1 Alligator sinensis
CTGGGGAAGGGACAAGGTTCCCACACACCCCGCATCAGATGGACATTGCTGACACGGTGCATGTGGAAAGAGGAGTAGCCACATGCTGCTCGGGACAGAATGAGCCCAGCCAGAGCAGCAGGTGCTCAGCTTCACTTTCCCCCTACCTGTGCTGGTCAGTCCCAAGCAGCACAAGGCTCCGCCGCCACCTCTGCTGGCTGGTGCCAACCTGGGCAGGTCTGTCCCATCTGGAGCAACATCCAGCTGAAGCCAGATTCCCACGTGCTGCTGGGGATGGGAGGAGGCTGGCTGGGTCTGCACTGGCCAGCAGTGGCGGCGGTGGGGCCATGTGCTGCTTGGGACTGACTAGCGCAGGCAAGGGGAAAACGCAGCTGAGCCCCTGCTGCTGCAGCCGGGCTGGTCCTGTCCTGAGCGGCACATGGCTCCACTGCCGCTTCTGCTGGCCGGTGCAGACCCGGCTGGACTCCTCCCATCCCCTGCAGCTTGTGGGAAGCTGGCTTCAGCCGCATGCTGCTCCAGATGGTATGGACCCAGCCAGGTCAGCACCAGCCAGGAAAAGTGGCATGCAGCTGAAGCTGACTTCCCAGATGCTGCTAGGGATGGGGGGAGCCTCGCCCGG
>NW_005841993.1:1226156-1247061 GCF_000455745.1 Alligator sinensis
GTCTGGGGTGCCGAGTTGGGTTGGCAGTGGCCAGCAGAAGCAGTAGTGTAGCCTCCTGCCTTTTGGACAAGCTGGCTCAGGTAGGGGGAAAGTGCAGCAGCACGTGGCGAAGTCACTGCTTGATAGGGGACGGGATGGGCTGGCTGAGCAGCACCAGGGAGGGAAAGCTGTGGCTGAGCCCCCAGCAGCTGAACAATATGCTCAAGAATAGAGCATGAATGATCTGGGCTCCAACGTAAATTTGAAGTAGGTAAAAATCTCTGTAAAAATATTGTCCAGTGTTTTGGTTGTGTTTGCTTCTGTTTCTATTTGTGGGGAATTGGGGGTTCAACTTGTTACTACTTGTTAAAGATGTGTTACTAACAAGTTATTAATTTAATAAAAGTAAATCTTCATGAAGATTATTCTCAAAAATGCCAATATTTTGTTGCTTTGATTGGTTTCTACTCTGGCTGATATCTTTTCCACATTTGATCTGTCGACTTTCATTATGCTTCTTTCATTGAGAAGTGAGTAGAAGTGAAAGTGTTTATTTTAGTCAAGTGTTTGGTATTATTTCATTGTTGCTTTTATATTGTTTTTATTTTGGATTTTAAACCACATTCCAGACCCATTTCATTGTCATTTCCTGCATTTTCATTGGTATCAAAGGTCACGTGACATCACTTCCTGATGTGATACCGCTTGCTGTGAGGTCTTTGAATATGGCTCACCGGCCCACTGGGTGATAAAAAGTTCATGATCCTACCTCACATTCAAAAAGGTTGGACACCCCTGGGCTAAGGTATAATATGGCAGGAAAGGATCAAGGATGAGGGAGGGGTGCCATATGAACAACAGCATGCTCTTGTTGGAAAAAAAGGTTGTAGTAACACAAGTGTCACTTGTAAATGAAAGAGTACTTCCATTCTACTCACAAGTGGTAAGGTCTTACATGGATTACTGTGTCCAAGTTTGAGTGTCACACTTCAAGAAATGTGCAGAAAAGAAAAGAAAAATGAGGAAACATTTTCTCCAAAAATGGAGAAAAACAGAAAGGAGGAGAAGAAAGATTTCAATTATTTTTTTATTAATTAAATTTAGGGTAATGCAATTTCCTGTGGGACAACAGTTCTAACTTTTAAACAAAGGCAACCTGCATATAGCTTAGAAGGAACAGGAAATATGTGGAAAAGGCACCACAAAGTCAGTCTCTGCACACAGTTTCTGAACGTGATTGTAGTATGTCAGAAAATAGTTTTATTAATATAGTTTGAATTTTGTTTTACAAGATACAAATATTTTATATTATTCCCCAACGTATGGTACAAAAGGCCAAAGCAAAAGCCCATTTCAGGTAACTGAAGCTAATTACTGTAGCTATTCAGCAGAGCAGCACCCTTCCTCTGTCAAGCGATTTAACAAAACATGGTAGTTTGAAAGAAAAAAACAAAAATTAAATTAAAAAAATTCTACTGTCCACATTATCTATTTCACTTCCTCCCTTCTCTTTGCAATCACTGGTTTGATAGCACATACTATATTGTCAAATGACCCATTTCTACAGTGCTGTTATGCTATTTTGAAATCACAGTGTTTTTCTGTCATCTTTAGTAAATGGACTCTCAGCCAAGGGCTCTCAGCCAAGGATACTCTTTATAAAATTCTAGATTTACCTTTAGTCTTGTTAAAGGGTCCATAGGAATGAGCGATACTTCCTTCTCCCACCCTTCCCCCATCTTCCCTTTCTCAGTTTCTCAGAATGAATGCATAATAATCAAGAAATTAAAGAAAATGAATGAAAAAGGTGTTATTAAATATTCCAGCTCATGCAAAAATGCAAACAACCAGAAACAAGGCCATTTGATGTATGTTATTATCATAATTAGCCATTACATTCCAATACAAACATAACAAAAGTATTTACCATAGATTAGTACTGCTATCATCTCAGAATACTACTTTTACTACTACTGTCAAAACAGGACATAAGTAGCAGTATACCCTTCATTTTTTTCAAGGAATTTTTATTTTAAATAAAACTGATTCAGTTTTTTTGTGAAGGATAGATAGCATCCTATTCTCTTCTTGGTTGTCTAAGTATACAGACTTGGTCATCTTCATGGGAGTTCTGGCACTTACCCAGAAGGGTTCTATTTCTATATGTTTTGCCATGTGCACATGGACAGCATAGACATGACGATTCAAAATGCACTCTGGAGGGACTGAGAGACTTCCCATCTCCTCCCATCCCTCAGGAACTGAGTGGCTGCAGCACTCACCAGAGAGGACAGGATGCCTGAGCTCTAACTGTCCTAGATTCAGATTGGAAAATTGTTGTGTCTCTGATCACCAAGGACCCTGAGAGTAAATGCAAGTACTATCCTGCTACTCAGGTTTTTATTCCACAGCAGTGCATATATAGACACTAACCTGCCTGGCAGGGGCATGGAGGTGCTTCATTGAGGGAGCTGCCTGCTTTAGCCCCCCACTAAAGCACCCTTATGCCTCAGCCAGCCCCTCTACAGCACATTAAGCCAAGGCAAGCATCCCCAGGCTAGCAGGCTGACCCCCAGGTCCCCTGCCAGCCAGGGCTGCTGTGACCTGGTTCAACATGTTGCAGTCCCAGTCACACATGGAAACAGTGCACCCAGAGCAATAAACTCTGGAGCAATAAGCTCTGTAGTTTGTTACTTCACATTAATATGCACGTGTAGACATGCCCAGGTGGTTTGAATCTGTTTCCCACACTAACCAGTGTACTACAAATCAGACATCATGAACTACCTTCTCTGTCGCTACTACTATGGCTGGCCTTATTTGTAGCCACAGAGGTTTGTGGATGACCTGAAGGGCTGGAAGGGAGAGACATTTTATGGCTCAATGAGGTGACTGCTAGCTTGCAAGGGAAAGGCTCTGGATTCTAGCCTGGACCCTTGTTTCCAGTGAGACAAAAGCTTCCTCCTGCACTGCTTTCCACCTCATCATTCTCCCTGCCCATCCCATCGATGATTATATTAGCTTCAAAAGTAATACTTAGGGAAGAAGGGAGCAGAGGGCAATGACAAATAGCTACTCTGTGCTTTGGAGGTAGGAGTGCTATGCTAGCATGTTAGTGACATCCCTGGGTCAGGGGGGCTTAAAACTTTGGCATATCATGAGTGTCCTAATCAATGAGCTATGCAGCAAAAGAGGAAGGGACAGACACATATGTGGCCCTTTTCTGCTCTTCAAACTAAATTCAGTAGTCACGGGTTTTGGTTGAATATATTTTCAGGTGACTAAGGTTGCTATACATCTGTAGCTGTCAATATAGCCTGGGTTACATACTGAAGAATTGAACTCCTCTGGAAGCATAACTGACAAAAATATCCTATAGATAGCCAAAAATGACTGCTTCAATGATCAGAAAAGAATAGGATGTCACATAGATGCTGACAGAATTTAAATGCTCATAAGCAGGAATCCTGGTTTTCTCCGATAAAATAAACCCCAATGTTTGGATTTTAAAAAGTAACCCCCAATCAACATTTTTCCAT
This sequence comes from Alligator sinensis, assembly GCF_000455745.1. Classification (NCBI taxonomy): domain Eukaryota; kingdom Metazoa; phylum Chordata; order Crocodylia; family Alligatoridae; genus Alligator; species Alligator sinensis. Next base: position 1,229,675 of record NW_005841993.1, read on the forward strand.
GATTAAAATGAAATACTGCTATCTATATGTTAGCAGCATTTCATTTTAATCCCAGAAAAATGTGGGTTTTGGGTTACTTTTTTAAATCTGAAAATTGGGTTTGTTTGTTTTTTTTATCAGAGAAATCCACGATCCCTGCTCATAAGGTTAGGTGGCATGGGTTTGTATATCAGGGACAGTACTATCTTACATCTGAGTAATTAACTCTGCTGAAATACCTGTTTAGATAGTGAACGGGGCTGGCTGGGGCATAAGGGTGCAAAAGTGTGGGGGCTGCCTGCTACTCAGCTCTGCACTTCAGCATCCTTGTCTGTGTACAGACAAAGTGAGGAGCGTGTGCACGCAACACTTTATAGCAAGCTAAATGCTTTTGCACCACTTTAAAGGTATTGGTGTTTGCACACCTTGGTGGTGTATTAATTGCACATTAATTCCAGCTGCTGTAGGAAATTCAGTGGTATAATGCACCTTAAATGATTTGGGACACATAAAACTAAAACTCCTCCAAGGAGTTTTAATTTGCTGCTCCTACAGCAGTGGAGCAAAGCACTGGGCTCTGTGCAGTTCCCTGGCTCTGAAGGAAGCCCTTCAGGCAGCCTGGCAGCAGCCCAGAAGTGCAGGCTCTGCCCAAGAAAAGCAGCAAGCCTGATCTCCCCCACCCTGCTGGAGCCTGCCTGAGCTGTGCAGGGGCCCACTGCTTCCCTCCGTGGTGCCCTATGGGACCACCTGAGCCGGGTGCCTGCAGGCAGGTGCCACCTGGTGTGTGTGTGGGGGGGTTCCTGCTGCCACAGAGGGAAGCACCAGCTTCCCCACCACAGCCCAGGGACCACTCCGCCCACCAGCAGCTTGCCCTCCCCTCTCTGCTGCTGGAGAAGCAGGTAAGTCAGTGGGGTATGTGCACGACACGGGCATTTAATCAGCCCTAAATTGAAGTGGCCCTAAATTAAAAACCCACTGCTTCAATTTAGGGCCCCTGTTTAATCTACACATAACACTAGTGCCCCAGCTAGCCCCTCTGCCACCCAGTGCTGGCACACAGGGGCTAAAACAGACCTCCCTGAGCCTCCTGCTAGCCCATGCCTGGTTCTGCCCCAGGTCTAACTGCTCCGGTCCCTGGTGCACATGAAAACACTGCTCTCAGAAGCAGCTGACTTCAGCACAAACCGTGCTGGTGTTTATTCAGGCACACTAATTGCACATGTAGATGTACTCACTAGCACTTAATGTTGTGTTTAAGTGCCTAAAATCCTTTCTGAATCCAGCCTTTAACCTGAAATGGTGTTTGTAAAGGGAATTAAGCTAATAATAAAAAAGTAATCTCTTTTTTTCCTTTTTTAAAGGAAAAAAAAATCATAAGCACTTTCAGAACTGTATTCTTCCACTATTTATTCCTAGAAAACCAATTAATTAAGCATTTTAAAAATTATTTTTCAATGAAATGGTTGTCAGTGCATTACTTGCCTTAATTGCATTAGGATATAATCTGTTCTGGAAAAAAATGCCATTGCCTTTTTAGTGCATTAGTCAGAAGGTGCCAAATAGCCTTTTATGGAACTCTTTTTTTGCAGCTATACTAACTGGATGGCAAAAAACATTTTGAAGGCTATCCCATGGCATTTAAAAAAAAATCTAGTGATTTAATATGAAATACTAAAAGCTACCGAACATTTTATTTAATTATAACACTGAGTGATAGCACAGTATATTGTGCCTAAACATTAATGGAAGACATGATGATCAAATAGGAAGTTGTCATCGTTTCTGCCACCAGGGTACTGAAGTACAGGCAGTCCTCGACTTACAATGTTTCGACTTACAACATTTTACACTTACAACATTTATAAATTGACACCCTGTTTCAGCTTTATGACATCAGTTTCGACTTTACAACGCTTGATCCAATGCGATGCCACACCAGCGAACAAGTTTGCTGCATCACTCATCTCCCTGGAGAACATCTGTCCAAAGTTCCTTGGACCCTTTCTTTAAGAAAACAGACAAGACTCCAGAAAAAACCTGCAGCCAAGACTCCTGAGAAGACTCCAGCCAAGAACCCTTCAAAAACTCCAACCAAGAGCCTTTCAAAATGTCCAGCAAAGTTACCTCAAAGAAGCCCTTCCAAATCAATATGATTGCTATTTACAATATAACTACATTAATGTAGGTATATTACTCATCTATAATTGATTAAGTACAAAATTCTGGGGTATTTTTGGTGAAAATAGGGTTTCAGGCCTTGGTTCAGGAATCAATCCCCCATTTATAACATTGTTTCTTATGAGAAAATTGATTCTGAGTTACAACATTTCGACTTAAGATGCAGTTTGCAGGAACCAATTGTGTCGTAAGTCTGAGGGCTGCCTGTACTTGAAAACATGGCTGCCACCAAAAGAAAATTCAGCTAAATAACTGATTATATAAGTCTGAATAGGGTGTAAGTTGCTTTTTTGAATATTAAAACAATCATGAAATATTATTAAAACCATTTCCCCATCACTTTTACTATGGCAACAATATTTGTGTTTCTCATCATTTTATTCCTAAAGACTGGGAAGAAATTTTAGGTCTGTTTTTTTTGTTTTGTTTTGTTTTGTTTTTCTCTCCTTTATTTGGGTTCCTTTGCTGTACCTCTTTCTTTATTGATCTAAAATTTGGGTCAAATAGTTTTTAGATTATTACCTTTTTCCTGTTTCACTTGAGATGGAGGTATCCAAATATATCCTATTATAGAATTTTGCTACTGAATCTGAAGGATTTTTTTTCCCTCTCCTTTCAGATATTCTAATTCCATTGACTAAATGGGTATAAGGCACTGACTCACTTTGAAAATCTTCCATAGCATTGTGTTTCTCATCTAAAGCCTGTTGAAACTAATTAAGCGACTTCCAAAGACATTAAGATAAGGCCTCAAAACTTTTAGATATTTATACTTAAAGAAGTCTCCATGATAGCTTGCAACAAAAGGTGCTTAAGTGTAGATGTGATAGAAGTCTTCAAATACTTGAAGGGCTGCTGTAAAGAAAAGGGAAAACATTTTTTCTCTCTCACTGCAAAGTTTGATACAGACCAATGGCTGAGTTTGAAGTAACATGGGTTCATAGCAGATATCAGGAGAAACTTCTTCACTGTTACAATAGTAAGGCAGTGGAATTAGGCTGCCTAGGGAAGTTGTGGAGTCTCCATCATTGGAGGCATTCAAGCAGAGGCAGGATAGCCACTGGTCAGGGATGAGCTACGTGTAGAAATACTTATGTTCTACTACATGTAATTCTCATACTTCTGAGCTTTGCTGGCTGCCACATGAGGCTGGTAGGAAATTTCCTTTTTCTCTTCCCCAATTGTTGTTACATGTGTTAGGGTTTGTTTTTTTTTAAGCCTTCCTCAGAAGCATTGGGTGTTGGCTGCAGTCAAGACGGGATTTTGACTGGAGTGTGACAGTGGTCCTGCTGGGACTTTAACTAAGAGGGCTTTTCCCCTCCCATCAGCATCAGACCAATCACCATGTTTGGGGTCAGGAAGGAATTTTACCCCATGATCAGATTTTGTAGATTGTGGGGTTTTTTGTCTTTGTCTGTAGCAGGTGGTGTGGCCCCCTCTCCCTGGGATCTCTTGAGTGTATACTAGCAACCTTTACAGTAGCAGGATGTTTGATTGCCATAGTATCCCTGCCTTACCTGAGTCAGATTAGGATGTAATATCTTAAGCTGTGTCAGGGTTGGCTGTATAGTTTTTCTACAAGGTTAAAGCATGGATTATTATAGGGTGATTTGGATAGGGATGATTCTGCCTCAGGCAAGGGTTAGACTAGATGACCTCTCAAGGTCCCTTCCAGCTCTACTTCTCTATGTTCTATACTTCATGCCTTGTGCTCTATATAACGATATTTCTTAGAAGAACCTAAACGAAGAAAGAGGGTGACAATAAAAGTAAATTCTAAGAATATCTAGCAAATTTCCCCAGGACATTAAAAAATAGTTAATGATATAAGGTACAGCTGTCCAACTTCTCAGCAGCCAGAAGCCAAACACCATGATCTGCAACAGTGGGGACCACACACCTTGGGGGACAAGCCCCCCCACCCCCCTCCACCCTATATACATGCCATACACATACCTAGACAGGCACTTCCCACTCCATTATACCATGGGCAGGTGGGGAGTGTTTCCTTTCTCTATTGCACCCTGCATATGAATGGGTGCATTCTCCGAACCCACTGTATCACTTGTTGAAGGAGGGATGTGGTCTCCCACTGCATCAAACCCTTACCTGCTGTCCGCAAGTGGGATAAGCTAATTACCTCACCTGCAGCTCCCTGCAGCTTACTTCCAGCATCATGCTGCTCTGGCTTGCCAGCTCACCCAGCACTATGCAATGGTCTGCATGCCGCCAACCTGGGGCTGTCAGGCAGCAGAAGCTGAAGGGGGGAACCCCAGACACCCAGCTCTGGCTGCAGCCAGAGCAAAGGGCAATAGAGGCTAGGTCAGATCTTAGGGCTTCATGTTAACTCCTTGTGGGCCAGGGGCAGCTTCTGGGCTACCAGTTGTAGAACAGTAATATATGGAATACTGCATGGATCTTTTGAACACTTGTTCATAGAAATACATAAACTACATACTGTGCATATTGTATATAAAATCTACACATTGTAATCACATAATGTATTTTCTGAACTTGATCAAATATAAAAAAACAATTGCTTATGACTTTCACCTGTCATACTAAAAACAGTTGTAGTAAGAAAAGCTTTAATATAATCAGAAATCTAACTATAATATGGGAAAAACAACAATCTTTTTTTCACACAATGATCTTTAATTTTCCTTGTTTTACTATAAATATTAAAAATTGTAAAGACAGTTCTTGGCACAGCATACTTCTTATTTTTTTCAGCCTTCTGTTTTTCATGCTGCACTGTTTCTATTAACACAATTAGGCCAAAAGGAAGCTCATCTAAATGAAGATGAGGATGAACGTTTTGATGAAGATTTTTTGATAATTTTTTCATAGCTGGCTATGAATAGCTGATGCATTCAATAATAATTTATTGTGTCTGTTATTTTATATGACCAAAATTAACCTCTCTCTCTCTCTCTCTTTCCTCTGTATGGTTTTTCAGTGAACTTCTTTAAAAGGTTACTCTGGAGATTTTGAAATTCCTTTAATTACAATGATTTTGCAATACTTATCTTTTTCTTTCTTACAGTTACATGATTATAATTTAAATGCTTCAAACTTAACTAGTGTAATCAGTTCTATAGGGACCTAAATTTAAATCAACCTGAAAAATAAAGCGTGTTCAAAATTCGCAGCTTCATACTAAATATGCAGTTTACTAGGGTCAAATATTGTTGATGTTTTGATCTTCCCTGGCTACCTTTTGCTTTTGTATTGTAGCTAACAGTCTAGTTTCCTTTATAAAACACCAACTTGTTTAGGACCTGCCTTTTTGAAACCACTTCCCCTGCCAAGAGCAAGCTATGGCAGTATACTTCCTCAAAGGTTCATAGATTCATAGATGCTAGGGTTGGAAGGGACCTCAACAGATCATTGAGTCTGACCCCCTGCCTAGGCAGGAAAGAGGGCTGGTGTCAGATGACCCCAGCCAGATGCTTATCCAGCCTTCTCTTAAAGACCCCCGAGGTAGGGGAGAGCACCACCTCCCTTGCAAGCCCATTCCAAATTTTGGCCACCCTTACCGAGAAGTTTTTCCTGATATCTAGCCTAAATCTGCTCTCTTTCAGTATGTGACCATTGTTCCTTGTTAACCCAAGAGGCACCCTGGTGACCAGAGCATCTCCGATCATTTGCTGTGTCCCCGCATTGAATTTGTAGGCAGCCACAAGATCACCTCTCAGCCTTCTCTTGCGCAGGCTGAAGAGATTCAGGTCCCTCAGTCTTTTCTCATAGTGCTTGTCCTCTAAGTCCCTAACCATATGAGTGGCCCTTCTCTGGACCCTCTTGAGTCTATCAACATCCTTCTTGAAGTAAGGTGCCCAAAACTGGATGCAGTACTCCAACTGTGGTCTGACCAATGCTGTATAGAGGGGAAGTATCATCTCCTTGGATCTATTTGTCATGCATCTGCTGACGCATGATAAAGTGAGGTTAGCTTTGCTGATGATTTTGTCACACTGATGACTCATGCTCATCTTGGAGTCCACTAGGACTCTGAGATGCCTTTCCACTTCTGTGCTGCTGAGAGGGTCGCTTCCCAGCCAGTAGGTGTGCTGGATATTTTTGTGCCCTAGGTGCAGCATTCTGCACTTGTCCTTGTCTCGTATCTTATTCTGTACTGCCCACTTTTCTAACTTGTGCAGGTCTGCCTGCAATCATTCCCTACCCTCCAGAGTGTGCACTTGACCCTACAATTTAGTATCATCTGCAAACTTGGACAGAGTACACTTCACACCCACATCCAAATCACCGATGAAGATATTGAAGAGTACAGGTCCAAGAACTAAACCCTGTGGGACCCCACTACCCACATCCTTCCAGGTCGATACTGACCTGTCTACTACCACTCTCTGGGTGTGACCGCTAAGCCAATTAGCCACCCACTGGCCCATGTAAACATTTATGTCACAGCCTCTTAATTTATTTATGAGAATAGTATGAGATACCTTATTGAAGGCCTTGCTAAAGTCCAAGAAAATGACATCCACCTCTACTCCTGCGTCTAAGCCAAGAAAACAACATCCACCTCTACTCCTGCATCTAAGGTTCTTCATCTCCACCTCTTCTCAAATTGATCTAAAATAATCCAAGTCCACTAACTGTAGAGGATCACAGTGTGTTGAGGCTTTTGAGTAGAGATAGGATGATGATGTCTTCTCCTTGCAAGTGAATTGAGTATTTTTTGTTCTGAGTTTAATACTGATTCTTTTACAGGTTTTTGTTAGTAGAAACTGTATTAGGTTTTGTTATTTATTAGATTTTAAGGGCAAAGATATACAGAAGTTGGAAATTTCAGTTTTTAGCTGTACTAAAATATTTACAAAAATCTTCAAAGGAATGGGAATTACAATGAGCCCCTGCTGGAAGAATGTGTGCTAATTAGATCATTATATGTGAACAGGTTTGGAAAGGACATGCTAAGTCATCATCTTTATTACCCCCAGTATTGCAGGCAACAAGGTTGTATAATTCCATACAATATCACAATCCTTTTACAACCAATTGAATTGTTCATAAAATATCACAATATCATAATATATTCATAAAATATCACAATCCTTTTACAAACTATTGACTTGTTCATAACCTTTACTCCTGTTGCAAGGATGTTCCAGAGTCTTACTCTTCTGAGAATTAGAAAGTTATTAACTAAATGTTTTTACAAATTATTAATATACATTTGTTCTTGCATCACATTCCCCATTAACTTAAAAAAAATCTCCATCCTTTGTGTTTACAATGGATTCCATGCTTCCTCATCTACATAAGTCTTAGGCTCTGGAACCCAGTATGTAGATTGCCTTTGGGTCATTACCTTGTGATTCCTGGCTACCTGAGGATGAGGACCAAAGGTTCAAGTAGGCACAATGGCACCTGGAACCATAGATCCTTGGGTTTCAGGCAGCTGTTCATTGAAATTTGGTATTCATGTCTTATGCCAGCTACAAAACTGACAAGAATATCAATTACATTGAACACCTCAACATCTGTAAGACACATATATATTTCCCTTTGGACATAGTATATTTCATTATTTCTTATTTTTAAACTAATTAAAATTTCCTCTAAAAAAATCAAAAAAATTGTGTGTTTGTTTAAATAAAACCAAAAGAACATTTCTAACAAACTGGTAATCCTCCTTTCAATTAGCTCTAATTACAGTGTTAAGTAAATTTTCTGGGTGTATAGACTTTTTAGTTTTATGTTCAACTCATTATTAACATGATTTTAAACAACAATATTCTTAAACCTTTAGAGGGGTAACTATGGCTAGGTACAGATGTCATGCCTATTGTGTGAAGAATGTACAGAAAGTACTCTATAGTTGTAACCAAACAGATATTCATGGCAAATAGAGTACTTTAAAAATGGTGAATCATGCTCTAAGTTAACCTTCAATCAATGTGATATCAGACTAAATCACTTGATGTCAGAGTGCTTTTTTGAATATCTGTACCACATCCCATTCCATGTTAAGGTAGGTTACATTCTGCTGGCATCAGAGGCCTTTAAACAGCATGGCTTTCTAGCCTTGGGCAGGGCTCATCTGCTCTGCCTGAGTGCTGGGCCAGTCCTATTCCTTGGGCTGTCACTGACCTGCGTTAGTGAAAGCCTCTGATCCCAGCCCTGTGTCTTTCCTTTAGACAGCTCTGAGCCACAGTCTGGCCAGGGGAGGAAGGGGGGTCTTTGTTCTGTAGCTGCCCCAGTCCTGGGGGATGCCACAGTCTGACTGGGGCAGCTGTGGGTAAGTGGTCTGAAGTCTCTGTCCCTGCAGGTTCCCCAGCCCTGGGGCACACCACAGCCTAGATAGGATGGCTATGGTAAAGGGGTTCAAGGTCTCTGTCCCCACAGCTTCTCCAGCCCAAGGGCACCCATGTTTCCCAGGACATTCTACCCCACTCCGTCAAGGATTACATCACAGCCATGCAAGAGCTCAGGCGAACCCCCTGTGCATGAGTACAGTCCCATGGGAGCCAGCTCTTGACACCCACACACTATCCTAGGCAGCCCTAGGCTTAGGCGCCCTGCCACCTGGACCCCATCATTCTCCCCACACCTGGAGCAGGAGCTGATGTGGATGGCTCCCCTTTTCTGGGTTAGGATGACAGGGGGAACAACATCAGTACAGGGCCTGAATGGAGGAACTGTAGAACCAGGTCTGGCATGGCCAGTTCCCCCTGTGTAGAAGGTAGTGGTCAGTGGAAATTTCTACCACAGGGTGAAGGGGGTTGTTAGAATTATATGGTGATTGCTGTAACACCCTGTAAAGTTTGAGGTTGTGGGTGTGGCCTGACCAGTGGAGCCCCAGCCACTTTGGAGCAGGAGCCATATCTAGCTGAAGTAAGAGGGAGAGACAAGCACCTTCACATGTGCTCCGATTCTTCCAGCCATCCACCCACACTCCCATCTTTCCTGCCACCCTTCCAACCTTCCCTTCACAGACACAACCTCACCTTCCCATGGACACCGAGACCTCATGGGCACCACTGCAGACTATGGATGACCCTGCCCCATCCTTTTACAGCAGCCAAACCCAGGCATACAGTTGGGAGCATAGGGAGATGAGGGATTTCATTGCTATCTGGGATGAGGAAGAGATCCAGTGCCAGATCCAGAAAGGGCACAACAACAGGTGCATTGCCTTCAAGTGCATAGCCCAGCAGAGGCAGGCATAACAGGGACTGGGCACAGTGCTACAGCAAGCCCAAGATGATCAGCAAGGATCCTGGTTTTCTCTGATAAAAAAGTCCCCAGTTTTCAGATTAAAAATAGTAACCTGAAATCCTCATTTTTCCATGATTTATATTTTCCTAGGATTTTTTATTTTATCAGAGAAAACCAGGATACCTAGTAATGACAAATCAGTATCACCATTTGCTTGACACCAACAAGAGATCCAAGGGGTGAAGGGAGACCATGCCCTTTTATGAGGAGCTATCTCACTTCCTCACCAAGGGCAGGGCCCTCAACACCCCACACACATACAGCACCACTGGCAGGGACCTCTCCAGACAAGGAGGAGGTACAAGGAGGCCCTGGGACAGTGCGATGACTGGGTGCCCAGGAGTATATCACCAGGGCCTACAGGGCAAGAGCTGACCCTCCAGAAAACTGGCGTTTTTCTGCTTGTCCGTGCATCATCACAGGATGTGGGAACCAAGGTGCACCTGTAGCTGGAAGTGTGCTCCCTGAACATATTTTTGCCCATGGCTAATATCATGGATCACAACATGCAGGAGGGTGGGAAGACACTGGGACCCAGGACTCGGAGACCAGGCATATACCCTCTACTTCATGGAAGTCTCCCCTTAGCCCAGACCTCAACCACACAGATTGCACCCACCCAAGTTCATGGGCCCTGGGACATTGTTCCCCATGCAGGGGCCAAAGCTGTCCTGGACCCACTCCTCTGAGACCTCACTACCCCACTCCCAGGGGCACAGAGCATATATCAGCCATTTCACTACCAGCCCTCCACCAGCAGTGGCTGCTATGCAAGCAGAACCAACACAATCCATGGCCATCCCTCTGCACTCTTCTCCTGACAGCTCAGGCCCCAAGTGAGGATGCCATACATCCCAGGATGGTATGGTTTACCCTCACTCCATGTGGCCAATATGGGGACCCAGACCCCGAGGAAATAGGGAGCCCCTGGGGGAAAGGAAAGGGAAGAGAAGGGGACTGCTGGCCCTACAGGTCACCACTATGGTCTCAATCATCTCTCAGGCCATTGTGGTCGACAAGCCCAGAAAAGGGTTGGGGTGGGGGGCATTGGCAGAATGGTGGGTGGAGGGTAACTCCCTCCTCCCTGCCTGGTCACAGTGCATTGCCCCTGGCTGTTGCATGTTGAAATGTTTTCTGTCTTTCAGCATTGAGCAGAGTGGTGACCTCATCCCCTAGCTTTCCTTCCAAACCCCTCCCCCCGCCCCCCAGCTCCCTTCTGTCCAGGAGCATGGCCAAGGCACCAGGTCCCCTCTAGCATTTAACTACCCATATCCTAGTCAATGGAAACATAAATTTGCTTAATTGACACCTTCCTGCCCTACCTGTCAGGGCCATGCTGAGAAACAACTAGCTTTACCTGAACTGCCCTAAGCAGTTGTGGGAAACCACCTGCCCCTCCCTCCAAGCAGGCACAGAAAGGCACTAAAAGCATATATTGAGCTCTCCAGGCAAACTTTGAAAAGCAGTTACAACTGCAGGTGCACAGTGTCCCATCCTGGTTGGAATCAACACCAGTTCAGTGGGCAGAGAATGCCCTGGGGCCAAAGACAGAAGATAACATGCAGCTATGTATGAGAAATCCCTATAGTCACAGTACAGCAGGAACAAGAAGAATTACTCCTTGCCAAAAACTCCCCAGGCCTCCCTCATTCCCTCTCTCCCCACTCCCCACTCCCCTCCCTATCACTCCAAGAAAGGGGCAGATGTAAAGATGTGACAGCAGTACTCCAGCATGGGAATTGTTATCACAGCAACTCTGCTTTTGCTGCCCGACTGACTCCTAGGTTGTGCTATATATATTAGTGGTATTTCATATTGATCATGGAAAAATGTGGATTTTGGGTTACTTTTTTAAATACAAAAATTGGGGATTTATTTATTTATTTATTTTTTATCAGAGCAAATCAGGATCCCTGGTCATCACTTATTTGTGCTTCCTTTCCTTCTCTAGTTTTTAAAAATCAGTACTACAGGCCTGGGCAGATGATGGCCTGAATGAGTATCCAGAAACAAAGTTTTGTCTGTGTTTTGACACTGTTGAGAGTAAGCTCTGTTATAGAGTAGCCTTTGGCAGGGAACTAGGGAGATGTGATTTTACTGATAGTGTATTATATGAAATGCCTGTATCTAGTATATTTTACACTCCTCTTGTGCCAGACAGTTTGGCAAAAATTAATTTTCATGCCAAGCAGTGCAAGATAGATGCAAAATTAAGATCTGTAATATCAGGATAATCAAAATAAAACTGTATTTACAGTGCTAATTATCTAGCAAAATATATACTTTGAATAACATTGGAATATTCTACATAAGATGGCACTAACAGGTAAACAGAAAGAAAATTAATGAATAAAAATGTAGGAGTTTTAATACTTAGTTGTATTTGGCATGGATTAGTATAGCGCCAAGGGATAAAATAAAATATAACAACTCTGTATAATCCTTACTCACATGGTTCTATCCTTGCTCATAGGGAACATGTTATATATTTTACCTTAAGGGGGTTTTCATATGAACTTTTTCACATGTTTTTTGTCAGAAGCTAAATATTTAACTCTCCATTTAGCCCTAAAAAAAATAAGTCTGGTTTTCACATATGCTGTTTAAAATATTTGCACAGTCAGGAGCCTAGGAGGTTACCATATTTTATTTCTCCAACAACTTAGAGTCTGTAATATGACTTTGATCAAAATAATTTAAAATAACTCTTATGAATACTTTATTCAATATTAGAATACCTACCTTTAATCATACACATATAGGGTAAGATACAGATCTTTATACAGTGAACTTAGTTTATTATAATCTATGCACACTTGTGTGGAAATTAGATCACATTTAATGTATTTTGTTATGCTTCTTCAACAAAATAAGAATACTAAGGACCAGTTTTTCAAAGGACCAGTTTTTCATGCAGTACAAGACCCTGTGCATAAGCTCCCGGTCCTGGTGCTGACACACTCTCAGTCTTGGAGCGGTGTGGGTTGTCTCCTCCAAACAGCAGGTGGCCATCTAGAGCCCTTGTGTTTGTGCCTCAGCAGCCCATTCCTGAGCCTGGGCAGTCTGGATGTAATCATCCATCAGCCTGTCCATTTCCCCACTCTACATCTTGAGCAATTTCTCATGCCAATCCCACAGCTCCTGACACCAGGAAGCCATGGTGCATGCACTGGGCTCAAAGGCTGCGACAAGAGGGTGTAACATCTGCTTACTTCACCAGAGCCTCCAATAACACCGTTTATGCACTCTGCAGGTGTTTGGCTACCCAGCCTTGAGGCACCAGCCTGGCTTCAGGGAGCTGGCCTCTCACACAAAGGTATGGACTCTGCATATGAAGGAGACAGAGACTTTGTGTTCCTGGTTTGTGCTGATAAAAAAATCCCCAATTTTCAGATTTTAAAAAGTAACCCCAAATCCACATATTTCTGTGATTAAAATGAAACAATATTTAATTTTGATCCTGGAAAAATGTGGATTTTGGGTAACTTTTTTTTAATCCAAAAATTGGGGATTTATTTATTTATTTTTTATCAGAGAAAACCATGATCCCTGTACTGATCATTACTGATTATATATATATATATGTTCATAGAAAGATGATCCCCCGCACCTCTAATTGAATTATCTATCTAGCTATCTAAATAAATAAATAAATTATATAGATATAGATATTTCAGTTAGAGGTGCTGGGGGGATCATCTATGAAAAACTGGTCAAATATGCCTTCTTACAACTTAAGAACAAAAATAAATATGAGGGTCCACTAGTATCATCTTACACACCATCTATTCACATGACAATCCTATGCTCTAGTACTATAGAATGAGTTGGCAATCTTTGTTTTTAACAAGGGACCTTCATGGTCCTTACAAGTTATGATATCACAATATAAATCACATCTTTGAAGTTGCAGCTTTCTGGAGACACTAGACATTGATAAAATTATCCAAATCAGGATTCCCTAAAGAATTTTGAGAAAGAACTACTGTTATTATCTTTCCTCTCCATGTTCAGTCAAATTCTGTGGCCCTTCAGTAAATTCTAGGCTTAGGGGTTAATATTTTGAGATTTTTTTTCTCTTTTCTGCCACATGTTCATCTTCTGGACAATCAGGTCAGAATCCTGTCAGCCTACCTGATACACAAAGGATAGATTTTCCAAAAGGTAGAAGGCCAAAACTTAGGTGTGATTCTATAACCAACGAGAGGCATGCTTACTTACAGAACCTCCTGGGTTTCCTGCAGCTCCTATAGGACCTGCTGCTGTACCAATTTCTCTTCCTTCCAGAGGACTATTGTTATATCTGTCATCAATGGTTATCTGTACTGAGACACTCCCTCCTCCCCCAAGCCTTCAGTGCATATGTCATCATGGCCCTATACTCTTTCAGCCCCATCCTGTACTCTTACCAGTAAGGGTGATGCCACGTAGGACCCACTTCATACAGAGACTATTGACTAGCATGTAAGTATGATTCACTTCTGGGTAAAAAGACTATTAGGATTGCAATAAGATGCCTAGCCACCAAAGTGTTACTTAAGCACCACTTACACAGCTATTGGGGTTAATTTGATGCCCCTGTGTTTATCATATGGCATGCACTGAGGCACAACAGTCTAACTAGGACTAAAATGATCATATTTATTATATTTAACATTAAGATGTATCTCTGTCCCTTCAACAAAACAAACCAGGAAAAAAAAAATCATAATTTCTGGATCTTCACCAGAGATTCTGGTTTTCTCTAATTAAAACAAAAAAAAATCCCAATTTTTCCATTATAAAAAGTAACCCAAAATCCAAATTTTTCCATGATTAAATGAAACACCACTATATATATAGCTCCAAGCCCTAAAGATCACATCTGCCTCAATATCCAGGGCCCAATAGGTTTCATGCACCTCCAAGCCCTGGCGATTGGAGCTGCTGCAGTCCCATGGTGTGTTCCATGCACCTCTAAGTCCTGGGGATAGTGGCTGCTTTGATTTCCAGGGCCAGGTGTTTCACTTTAGGCATGGTGCATCCCTGCAGCTGGGAGCCCTGTCAGCTGATGGGGATTCCAGCCAAAGGATTCCAGCCTGCTACGTGTGTAAATTAAAACTCGATAGCAACCAGCTCTAAAGTTAGTACATATTTTCAACATCTAACACTATAGCTATTTGAAGCTTTTTATTGTGTAATAAGTACTTTGCATGTGTTACTGGTCTTAAGGTAATTGTGTAATTAACTAGGTAATTGTTTAATGCCTGTAACTTATAGAGGGGACCTTAGGGTGGTATCATTTATTGGACCAGCTAAGTAGGTGGGATATAGTAAAACAAGCTTTTGATGCAAGACGTTCATGTTTTATATAATACACATTTGAGATGATAAAATTTTCTAAGACTGAATTTTCCCATCTCTGTCTCTGATGCCATTAAAAATGACTAACTAAAATATAAACTTTAAGATTAGAGTATTGTTACCAAATCAAAAGTAGTGCTTACTTTCCTGTTTACACCTGCACTTTTCCTAGATGATCTCCTCTGACACAGGACTTTTCTGTCAGTATGTTGTAATTTGTAATGTTATAAAAGCTTTATTTTCTCTTTGCTGTACATTAGTCATTTAGGGTTCTCTCTCAACTTTGAACTTGAAATTTTCATTGTTGTTATGTTAGTTCTAGGAGGAAACATTTTAAAGAATCTTTATGGCTTTATTGCCTTGTGATGGAGCTAACATTTATTTTAAATTCTTTATATGTATTATTGCTTCAATCTATAGAGGTTTTTTAAAGTATGTATGCATGTATGTGCACACATATTATATATATTATACATGCATTCTTTAAAATTGAATATATATAATTTTTCAAACAATGCACAACATCGGTCTCTGCATATGTATATACATAAGGATATGTCTGTATATACACATATGTATACACATATACACACACATAGTATATGTATATGTATACTTTGCTTTTTCTACAAGAGATGGTCTGGCTTTTTTTAAGCAGATATTAAAACAATAAACTACGAATGGAAAAATTTTTTTTTCATAACCTGCTATCTCATTAATATCACTTGCATTTGCCCATGAGATATAATTAGATTAATTGATAGATTCTGGAATTGAATCAGAAGAAAAAAGATATGTAAAATAAACAAAAGTTCAGAAGAGGCACGTGTGTGTTTAAAAGGAAATGAGGAGGGAATTAGGAGGGAGATATAAAGATGACAGCTGAACATAGTTATATTTCCTATTATTAATCTTTTCTTATAAGTCAAAAAGTCTGGTTTATTATATACGTATCGGTCTACCTCAGATACACAACATTTTGGGGTTTTTTTGAAGTGTTTGATAATTATGTAACTGAGTAAAAACAGTACTTGTATCATGGAACAACATGCCTTCCTAAGAAATCAAAGCTTTTTCAATGACAACAGGAGCTATAGTATCCAGATGAAGTCACAGACATGTTATCCTGCTTCTTTGGATATGAATGACAATGCTGACGCAATGCATTTATTATATTTACACACACATTATTTTAACCATTACCCAACAAAAATAACTTAGCAGAGATTGGACATAAGTTAAAAGGAAATTCATTTAAGTTTTAAATATACACCTTTGAAACAATACAGTCCCTCAGCTAAACTTTAAGAAAACACAGAATTCATGTTACACTTTCTATGTATACCAAATTCCTTCCTTGTATCAGAGACTACAAAAAAATGGAAGACAGGAGGGATAAACTCTTCACAAGTTAGCTCCATCTGCTTACCAGCCAGTCTCTGAAGTTACAAGCCAAAATTAGCTTGTTATCTCCCAACAACTCATAGCAGTATTACTAATTAAAATGTTAACATGTCAAATTTGATTTTAATCAAGTAACTGCTGACACGGTGTACAGGAATATATCTGAAGAGTCCAGTAAACTGTGTTTTCAAACTGTTTTTCCCCATTTGTTTGCTACAAACTAGGGGAATTAGCATAAGTGTGATTACTAGTTTAACTCTAGTTAACATTTTAACTAACTCAACAACTATTCCTTTGACTTCCTTAAGAAGATTCTAAAATATAATTTAGTCAAGAGTACCAAGCATGGAGCTAGGAATCAAGGTCTCTTCTATTCTAATACTTTTAGAGCTGCTTCCTCACTGCGTAGCTTTTAGTAAATCTAAATGGGCATGTCCAGATGAGTGTGCATGTGCATCTTGCCCCACCTCAAACCCCTTTGCCCCGCTTCAAACCCCTTTGAGGCAGGGAAACAGGCACATGCGGGAATGAAAATTAGACCCATGGATATCCAGGGATCTAAAAAAATTGAAGTTTAAAAAAGCAGGGCAGGCCACCAGAGGTTGGGTCCTCCACAGGGACACTCTGGCTGCCAGAGCATCTCTATGGTTGTCCCCTCACCAGGCCACATGTTTCAGCACCAGGGCTCTAGTGTCAGTGAGTAAGAAGTCGGAGAGACTGTAGGAGGGGGAAGGGGAACATGGGGGGGGGATCCCCAATGGCCCCACCCACTCTCCCAGCCCCCCCGACCCCATTACTGGCTGTTGCTTCACCCCACCAGCCCCCCTGAGACCTCCAACCCCTGTCCTGGCTGGCCCCTTCCCCTGCCAGCCCCCCTGAGGCCCCCAACCACTGCTGTGGCTGGCTCTTCCCCCTGCCAACCCTCCTGAGGACCCCTCCCCCTGCCGGGGCCAGCCCCTCCCATGCCTCCCTCCCCCTGCCATGGCCATTATAGTGTTCTTTTGTTTTACCTATGGAGGAACATGGATTTGGGGGTATTTTACAGAGTAACTTTGGGATTTTTTTTATCAGGGATTTTTCAGTTTTCCAATAGGGAACACCAGAATTCCTGCTAGGGAGGCCAGTGGCAGGACCGTGCCTGCTCAGAGCTGGCACCTTGGAGCCAGCTGGCTGTGGCTGACCTCCTGGCTAAATGGGGCCAAGAGGACATGCTTTGACAGTTCAAAGCAGGCCACCCCACC
>NW_005841993.1:1247093-1248240 GCF_000455745.1 Alligator sinensis
ACAAAATCCCCCCAACACTTACTGGCAGTCTGGCTACTGTCTGGTTGACTGGGGCCCCGCCTACACAGTGCGGGGCAGGGTGACAGCCCTGGTGGCCCCATCCTGGGCCTTGCTGCCCTCGCTGCCCTGTGCTGCCTGCGGGGCTATGCCAGGAGGCCCTGGAGCCCCCTCACCCCTCCTTCTAAGGTAAGCAGAGGCCTTTTTTCCCCCATTTTTTTCTCTTTTCTTTCTGTTTTTTTTTTCAAGTGAGGGGGCCATTTGGCCCCTGTTGGGGGGCCAAACCCCTTGTGTGGGGTCTGAACTCCCTGTTGGGGGTCTGAACCCCTCGTGTGGGGGCTGAACCCTTTGTGTGGAGGCTGAATCCCCTGTTGAGCCCAAACCCCTTATGTGGGGGCTGAATCCCCTTGTGTCAGGGCCGAACCCCTTGTGTGGGGGCCAAATCCCCTGTTGGGGGGATGAACCCCATGTCAGGGAGCCGAACCCCTTGTGTGGGGGCCAAATCCACTTTTGGGGGGCTGTACCTCTTATGTGGAGTCCGAACCCTTTGTTGGGGGGCTGAAACCCCTGCTGGGGGTCATAACCTCTGTGTGGGGGCCATCTCCCCTGTGGGAGGGCAGCAAAAAATGTATTCATGAATTCATGAAACATGTATTTAGAGTTCACTTCATTATCATGATCAGAGACTTGCTTTAACACTGTAAGATATATCAATAAAACACTGTCCAACTGATCACTGTCTCTGTCTCACTCTCTCTCTTTATAGTGGTCTTTTGTTTTACTTGTGGAGAAACATGGATTTGCGGGTATTTTGCAGAGTGACTTTAGGATTTTTTTATCAGGGATTTTTCAGTTTTCCAATAGGGAACACCAGAATTCCTGCTAGGGAGGAATTCCTGGCAGGACCCTGCCTGCTCAGAGCTGGCATCTTGGACCCAGCTGGCTGTGGCTGACCTCCTGCCCAACTAGGGCCAGGAGGACATGCTTTGACAGTTCAAAGCAAGCCACCACACCCAGATCATCTTCCAGGCAATAGCTGTTCAGATGGCTGGGCAGGGGGCACACATGGCAGTAGTACCGCACAGAGGCCAACCCTGCAACCACAGCCCACTGGCAGGTTGGCCAGAGGGGGAGATGCCTCTACCGGCTG
>NW_005841993.1:1248321-1254061 GCF_000455745.1 Alligator sinensis
CCCCGGCAACCACGCCCCACTGGCAGCTGGCCCAGAGGGGCAGATGCCTCTACTGGCTGTGCAGTTCCCATCTGGCTCTGGCAGGTGTGCAGCAGGTCACAGCCAGGCAGCAACCCCCACTGCCAGACTGCTGCAGTGGGTAGAGGGTGCAGGGAACTCTCAGGGCTGCTTCAGCAATCTAGCTGGAACAAGGAGTAGTGTCCCCAGGAACCAATTGGCTGGGCCCCAGAAGCTCCTGAGAGCTAGTAGCACTGAACTACTTACCAGGGTGGCTTTTCATACTGCTGGGGACAGCACAGGTGCTGGCCCCAGGCTCTAGCTCCCCCTGGCTGCAGATCCAGGAGGAGCTAGGCAGGGTTATTTTTCCCAAGTGGCGCAATTTGCTCCACAACAAAGTACATGTCCAAGCCCGTGCACTGAAGCAAAAAGCCCCGGCTTAAATTTTCACTGCTTGTATTTGAGCTGCTGCAACCACACGTCCTTGCATGTGTGAATGCACGTTGTCTCTATCCATCTACATATCCATCCTCCCATCTCTCTATTCCTCCCTCCCTCCCTCCATTCATTTTTTTTTTTTTTTTTTGGAAACCATACATACTTCCCTATATTACCTTACAAAGCTATTACAAGATAAATCAGTGTTCTGCATAATGCGTTGAAAAAGGAAAGATGCTGCTATACAATTTATACTTATTACTTTGACTATAAAAAACCCTGAGATAGATGCTTTAAGTAAGAAATTGAAGTTAAGCATGATGCATTCAATCATAGGTCTTTATTTTGAAGCAAGCATCTTATAGGTCAACTCTTGTTCCGGTGTTGAATTTCTTTGCAGGATTGGGTCTTGATTTGCTTTGTTA
This sequence comes from Alligator sinensis, assembly GCF_000455745.1. NCBI lineage: Eukaryota > Metazoa > Chordata > Crocodylia > Alligatoridae > Alligator > Alligator sinensis. The sequence continues at coordinate 1,249,182 of NW_005841993.1, forward strand.
ATATTTCCTAGTGAAAGAGGGATTGTTCTAGGGATTGGCTAGATATCTAAGACTGTAGAAATTAGCCAAAGTTCATGTAAATTTAATTGAAAATTGATATTTCTCTTAACATTCTCTTCTCCACTTCTCTGAGTCATTGTATTTCTTCCATCCCCAGTCTATCAAATACTTCTGCCTTTACTGATTACAAGCTCTAATTCTTTCTTCCATCTTTAAATTATAATTCCAAAAGGGGGACCACTCTTTTTTTGTATACCAATTATAGCAAACACTGTCCTTTCTCTGACTCATTTAATTTTTCTAAAATCATTTTACATGCACACAAACAATGCCTGATATTTCTTTTTCCCCCCTCATAACCCCAAATAGCCTATTGGCATGTATAGTTATTATGGGTAGGGAGGTGATATGGATGTTTTCTGAAGCAACCCCTTACTGGGATATTGCAATCACCTCTTTGACTTGGTTTAATTGGAACTGGTTTACATCATCAACAGTTCAATTAGCAACACATATATACACAAGGAAGAATATTTATAAAAGATAGGAATATTAGTTAATGACTTATCTGTTTTGTAAGCCTGGTATGATGTGACCAATAATTTGTTAAAAATAGTTTCAATAACCTATAATAATGATAGATAAGGAGCAGAGGAGAGGAGGAAGTAGAGTGAGGACAACAGCAAATTTGAAAAGATTATTAACAGGGATCCTGTTTTTTCCTGATTAACCCCCCCCCTCTTGATTTTCGTTAAAAAAAAAGTAACCCCAAACCTACCATATATATAGTGGTGCTTTATTTTAATCATGAAAAAATATGGATTTGGGGTTACTTTTTTAGCCAAAAATTGGGGATTTTTTTTTTAAATCAGAAAAATCCAGGATCCCTGGTTATTAGCAGTTCTCCACAAGAAGTTAATTGAAGTATTTAATCTGCTGTTTAAAATAGAAAACATCTTGAGTTCAGAATTATGTGTTGTACTTTAATAGTATTCTGTAGATGATCTAGTATATATCATTGTTGTTCTAACAAAAAAAATCTCTTTAAAAATAAGTTTTGAAATTATGATGGCTGAAATATATCTAGATGCTGCAAATATTTTCAGACGGTAAAACAGTCTGACCAGTCATGAAAATTATAATGCTTTCCTTTCAATTAGTGACTGATAACTGTTTAACTGCTTAAAAATATACATAATCAAATCATTATTATTTATGATAATGAATATTAAAAGAAATTATTAATTCCTTAAAAATAGATTTATTGCTGTGTACATATTGGCATGTAGGCTAGTTGTTTGATTCTGAATATTTACCTCTGATTGACATTTCTTCTTTGTGCCAAAACACTTCTATGATATTACTCAAGGTTCAATTCTCAGCCTTCTGTTCTTTTCTCTCTAATTGCTCTACCATGGTCATTAAGGGCTCCATTTTTCAAGATTAGGAGGATCTACAACTTCATTTGAAGTTAATGGGAGCTTCAAGTATTTGCACTTCCAAAATATCAAACCTTTCATTTCCACCTTTTTATGCTAAGCATTGATCATTTTCCTTTTTTGTTGTTGTTTTGCAATTCAATTTTTTTTTTCAAATAGTTATCCTGACTTGAAAAAAGTAATTTAGAGATATGTTATAGCTTCCTTAATTGAAATAGCTCAAATACAGACTATGGGTACATAATGTTTTCTACTGGACAACCAGAACTTGAGACTAACTTGTTGTATAGGAGCATTCCATCTTTTTGGTACATGAATGCCCTCATTATGCCGGAATGCAGATGTCTCCCTATTCCTTTAATGGGGTACTTACATACTGAGAGGTGTGATAGAATTGTTCTTACTTTGTAGTCAATTAGCTCATTTATTCTATAGCTGAACTTTGGTTGTATGCTAGATGACATAAAAAGGAGGTTTGGGGTTTTTTTTTTCACCCTTTCTCAGTTTAGGGCATTACATTTTCCTACATGACTTTGATATGATCTGCTATTTTAAATTTTATTTTCCCCCAAGTTTCCTGCATCTACAAACCACACCCTCTTCAATATTAGCTAAATTGAACCCTATTTCTGTTAGAATCTTAGCATGGCTTTCTTCCTCTAACTTGATAATTGTAACTTCCTTCTCTATGGCAACCTCAAGCCCATCTCTCCAAACCATAACATAAACCAAATGCAACTGTGTACCTTCTCATTTGTACACATTAGCACAAGTATAGTTATCAAGCCCCCTACAACTTCACTAGTTTTCTAAATCCATTTTGTAACTACCATCCCTATTCCATAAGTTTTATAACTCATTTAATCTCTCTGTCCTGTCTAGCCCTCTTTTTCATCTGGCATTTTTCATCTGGCATTGACCTGAATTATAGATTAATATCTTAATCCTCCATCTCTTATATACCAGTTTTACTCCTAAACAATAAGCCAATGTTCATTATAGATGAACCAATATCCCCCAACACTAGTTAAAAACTATGAACACATAAACTATTTTCATTAACTGTTTTCTCTTCCTTTCTCCAATCCAAGTAATACTATTTCTCCACTTATTTCTTTAAAGACAGTCTATGTTATCTTACCCCCATCATTATTATAGAAACCAACAATTCCCTTACCTGGTCTGCCTTTTTGCAAACTCTAATTCATCCTTTAGGGTAAATAAAGTCTAAAACTTTATTAACTGTTTCTAAAATTGATCTACTTAGCTAGACAAACTAAATTAAATTAGCTTCACATAAAAGGCAATATTTTTCTAGAACTATTGCTTTTGATCTTGTCTTTTAAAATATAATAAAATATGGGAAGTTTAGGAGCAACTTTAGAGGAGAAAAACAAATATAACTAGAATTATCTTGAAAAATAGTATTGATGAAAAAGATGTAAATCTCCCTGAGCATTGGTACTGACTTCAAAACAGTCTACTTGAGGAATGTATATTATATAGACTTAAGGCAACCTACTGCTTTTGATGGATCTTGGGGGGGGGGGGGCAGAGGGGGGGACAAAAACAAACAAATTAAAAAAAAATACCTTAGAGCTACTTTCCCCACATACCTTATTTTCAGAATGACACTGTCAATATAAAATGAAGAGTGAACAAAAAATAGCATACATAAAACTGAAGTGGCATTCTGGGCATAATTTGTTTCTACTATCTTGTTTTTTAACATCCTCGTTTGTATTTATAGTTTAATTTCTAAATTTCCTAGGTTACAATAAAAAGTGCTTCATGCTTTGAATTTCAAAGCTGTCAGAACTAGACTGGGAGTGAATTAATTATCTAGAGTTATTCTACAAATATTCTCCTAGCTATTCCCTGTCCATCCCTTTGTCCTTATCCCCAGCAAAGCAAACAAAATATGTCCTTTGGAAATAACTTTTTTTGTGTAACATCATATGAAATATTTGAACTCAGAACATCATAAGCTATTGGTACCTAAGGCTTGAGATGTGGATACCTTTTCTCTTTCAATCCTTTCCAATAGACAGGGCCATCCCTGGCGGTGGGGGGGGGGTATGAATTGGGGTCACCGCCCTAGGATCCACACTTTGGGGGGCCCCCAGAGCTGGGCGGAGTGGCATGGCCCCTCCTGCAGGGCCTGCCTAGTGCTAGTGACTCCACACCACTGCCGGCTTCACATCTGGCTGCTCACCAAGCCGCCCCACCCCCTGCCACCACCACTGGCAGCTTCTTCACATCTAGGCCCCGCACAGGCTGATTTGCGCCGAGCCCCTCACCTTGCTAGGATTGGCTCTGCCAATAGATAGTAACAGTGACCTGTTGTGAATGGGAAATAAATTGTTAAGAACAGGTTGTATGAGGGGAAGTTAGCCAGATAGTTGTTAGAAAAGGAGAAGGATGTGTGAAGAGTAGTTGCAATGGGAGGAAAAGTTTGAAGCAAATGGTTGTTCGAGAAAGAAAGGGTGCTGGGGAGATATATATAAATATGAGTGTATTTGAGACTGTCATATGCACTTTAATATTAAATTAACTACATAGGTCTTGTTAGACCCCGACTCCATGCGGCACCCAATGACTAGGGAAACGATGATCCAATTGCTCATGGGTCCTGATACTCATTAGCCAGAGCAAGCGAGGAACAAACACCAGCACACATTGCTCACAACAGCTTTATTCAGAATGGAGACAGCTTCAAATAAAGGTCCCAAAAAACAACAAAGTGGGGACCAGCAATGAATAATAGTTTTTTTCCTACATTTATACACTTTGGGTTATACTCATTAACATTCACTCCACCCTCACTCCTCCTCTCCCAAGCTCCGCCTCTGTTTATGGTTTGCTTCATTAGCATGGGATTGGCTATGCATTTTACTCATTTACATGTCTTTTTGCTATGAGTGCATGTCTAAGACATTGACTGCTTTTCTTCAGGCAATGGGCAGACTATGACCAAAACCTGGAAGCTTCTGGAGGCTTCTTCACCAATCGCCATTCACCTTTTTGCATATGTTAATCTCAGATTCTGTTACCAATTGCATGTTTTTCACATTTCAGTCTGTTTTTCTGTCTCGTGTTGTACCATCTTCCACAACAGGGAGAGATCACCAAAGACGAATATACCTCCTCTGCTTGTGCTAGTAGGGAGGCAGTTAGACGGGCCAAAGCTACCATGGAGCTGAGGATGGCAACCCAAGTAAAAGACAACAAGAAATTGTTTTTTAGATATATAGGGAGTAAAAGGAAGGCCCAGGGAGGAATAGGACCCCTGCTAAATGGGCAGAAACAATTGGTGACGGACAGAGGGGACAAGGCTGAACTCCTCAACGAGTTCTTTGTCCCAGTGTTCCTAAGCGAGGGGCACGACAAGTCTCTCACTGGGGTTGTAGAGAGGCAGCAGCAAGGCGCCAGACTTCCATG
>NW_005841993.1:1255159-1271016 GCF_000455745.1 Alligator sinensis
ACAAGAAATAATGGCCACAAGCTAGCAGAGAGCAGATTTAGATTGGACATTAGGAAGAACTTCTTCACAGTTAGAGTGGCCAGGGTCTGGAATGGGCTCCCAAGGGAGGTGGTGCTCTCCCCTACCCTGGGGGTCTTCAAGAGGAGGTTAGATGAGTATTTAGCTGGGATCATCTAGACCCAGCACTCTTTCCTGCTTATGCAGGGGGTCGGACTTGATGATCTATTGAGGTCCCTTCCGACCCTAACGTATGAATCTATGAATGTATTTGTAAAATGTCACCTCATTCACAGCACACAGACTTACACAGATTCACTTGCTGCTTTTTCTCAGAAAAATGGTTTACACAATGAAGATGGTTACTTAGCATAAGCAAATGGCTGGCTTAGATATCATTCTGCCTTGTGGTTAGCAGCTTCTGCTAGGCCACAGGTAATAGCGTTTTATTCAGCTGCACATCCAGTGCTCCCCAAGATCCAAATATTGTCACCCTAACAGGTTTGTCATATCTTAACACTGTCTGACAATAATAAAAGACAATAAACAATAACAGCAACTTCAAAGGATGACACAAAACCTTCATGAGTAATTACTATATAGTATCTTCTTGATTTAAGCCAGTTAAAGCTACTCCTCAAAGCATAAGTATTTATACCTAGGTCTTCTTCCAGTACTGGTACTGTTAAATTCCAGTAGTATATGTAATAAGTTTGTCATAATACTTTCATACATATTATTAAGATCTTACACGATTCTTAAATTTGTCTTATAACTTTTCAGGAATCCAAAAAAAATGACTAGGATGTTGTATCATAAAAGCCATTCTGTATAAAGGATTTACTATTCCAATTTCAACTATATTCTAATCCAGTAAAAAAAACCAAAAGAACTTTACATCACCTCATGATTTAATTTCTCTAGAAGCTTCTTCTGAAAATGTTATCAAAACCTTTAGAAAGTCTAAATAAATTATACCTAGAAGTTTCCTTCTTCCCACTACTTCGCTAAATTCAAGGAGTTATTATAATTTAATTATCTTCAAATTAAGTCATTGTAACTCAAAAAAGAATCAGGCCTTTCCCAAAGTGATGCTAGTTAGCCTTTACAAATCCACTTTTATCAGCATAATCCTTTGTCACATTGCAAATATTGGCTCTTACTAGAAGAAAAAAATATATATTGAAGACTCAAACATGTGCTTTCCCCATATTTTGTATTTAAGGCCAAAGAGAGATTGGGTTGTCAGAAGCTGTCTCTTTTGCTCTAATGACAATATTTGAGACCAGTATGATAGATGGATGATAATATGTCCAGCAAAAATCTGAAATTAAACCATAAACACTAGACTTCAGTTACTTGAAGTGACAGGCCATTTAAAGGATTGATTAAAAGATTAAAGTATCACTGGTAGCTTTATGGAAAGGAAGAGAAAAGTACAGGCTTCTGTGGCTATGCTGACATAGTATAAAATCTAAATTAGCAATGCAAGAATACATCAGAAGGGACTGAAGATGCAGCGAGCTTCAAAATAATGTTACTTAATTTTGAACACTTTACATATTGGTTGACAGAGATGTGAGTGAGTTTAAAAAATGGCTGCCTTGAGCACAAGAGCAGAGGGTGACTCAAATGGCCAAAATTCATCTTAGGCATAGCTTCCAAACAGAGTAATTACAATTCTGCTGGAATAGAACTCCCACATTTTTGTCCTTGGGGCAATCTTAAAATTTTAAGTGTTTTCTCACACTGCAACCACTACACAGTTGCCCCATTCTTTAAGAACCTTTGGATAAATTTGAACTGAAGTCCTGGAAACAAGTAGACCCAGCACCTGGATGCTTAATGCACTCATGAAGCTGAAAGTCCTCCACGCATGAAGGGGTTTTGAACCTTCATCTCTCCAACTTCATAGTGCAGTGGTTTACCCAGCATGCAACAGGTCAGAAATTACCCTGTGCAGGGCTCCCTTGGTGATTGTAAAAATGGACAGAAGACACTGTATGGGAGAAATTTCTGCATCATCAGAAGCAAGACAACAATCCAGGCCATAATTCATCTCACTGAGCCACGTACTGTCTGGCTAGCTTTTTTCCTTTCTCATGGCACTGTATCTTTCTCTAGCTTCACTTCCCAGTGGTCAACTTCAAAAGGAATGCTAAAGAAGGCTTACCATGCAGCACCATCCTGGGAAGTTTGAGATACAATTTCAAGCCTTGATTGTCTGAAAAGGGCCTAGAGCTTTGGTCTCTGGCTTCCCAGGTATCATGCTTTAACCACTGAGCTTTTGTGGTTAAAATATGAGTGAGTCTTCCCCTTGAGTATAACACCTGCTAATTATGTTTTTTTGGCCACCTACATTTTTACACTATGAATATCTTACATATCCACAAGGGTCATTTACTTTGTCAGATTCTGGGAATGGACTGTCAGAAAGTAAAAAATGTACACAGAAAGGGAGATGCTGATGCTAAGAGATACAAATGGAGTAAAAAAAAAATTATGAGTATTTTTTTTCCAAGGCAGAAAATGAGCAAAGTAATAGAAGATATGTTTATTAAATGGAGCACAAAGGTAATTTAAAATGTTCAAATGAGTTTTTTCTCTAAATGGAAAAAAAAATCAGCTTAACAGTTGCTATCAAATTAGGGTAGGACTTATTTAAAAATATGACTTTATTGGAAAAAAATGAAAGAAAAATAGAGGGGTTAGAAAATACTGAATGTTTGTTTGTTTGTTTGTTTTTTAAATGATTAAATGTACTTCAGAAAAAGTTTATTGCCAAAAAAACTTTTGATATCAAATCATTTTGTTCATTCTTGTTTTGTTGGAGAAGAATGTTTTAAGAAAAAAAAATCAATTACTTGAAAATTATAGATTTTAGATAGCTCAAAGGCTATGGGGAATCATTTTATCATAAGCCTATATGCTAGTATTGCTCAACACTAAGTAGAAGGTTGCTTTAACCAAAACAGATTAATGCAAGTGAATGCTCCATATTCATGCTTCCCATTCTTCCATTTAACCTCGAATCTACAGCTCGTTGAAATTTTTGACCCATCATTTTTTTGACTAAAAAAATAAGTTCATTAAAAGGTTCATACCTCACACATTTGTTTTAAAAATTCAAAAGTATGTTTTAACTCCAAAGTTAAAATTTTCATTTCATTTGGAAGGTAATTGAAAGCAGACTATCTAAGGGTTCACTCCACCACATATAATCTTGCCTTTCCTGGGTACATCTATACATGCAATTAATGGATGTGTCTACATGTTCTTTAATGTGCTTTTACTACTGCACATTAGGTTTAGTATCTCTACTGTGAGGTATTACATAAAGGCATAGCAAAAGTGAACACCTTTTTAGTGATGCTTAATGCACAATAGACTAATTCTACTCTGCATTAGCAGGTTAGCAATGTTTTAGACATAACGCTGTGATGTGCAGTAGAATAGGCTACTGTGCATTAGAACACGTGTAGATGTGCACAATGTGACTGAATATTAGGGATTCTGATTTTCTCTGATTAAAAAAAACAAACAATTTTCAGATTTAAAAAAGTAACCCCAAACCCAAATTTCTGTGATTAAAATGAAATGCCACTAGATAGATAGATATAGTGTTTCATTTTAATAATGGAAAAAATATGAATTTGGGGTTACTTTTTATATCCAAAAATTGGGAATCATTTTTTTTTTAAGAGAAAACCAGGATCCCTGATGATATGTCTAAGGTCTTCAAGCTGGAAAGGTTACAGCAGGAAAGATTCTCTTGTTCTGGTCATGGGTTTGTTATTGTAGCAGGTCAGGGTAGGTTCTGGGTCTGTTGATTTGAGTGGCCATGCTGGAAGACACTGTGGTCAATGTGCTTGACCCCCTGTCAGTGGTGGTGGGGTTCTGTGCTCTGGGATTCACCCAGTGCCTCAGGGCCTTGAATGGGGCCCACATCCCTGTCACCTGCCTTCATGGAGACCACCTCTATAACAGCTGCAGGGGCTTTCACTCTGTGGTGCTTCAGGCCATTGTGGACAACCATGGGGCCTTCATGCAGGTGAGCACCAACTTGCTTGGCAGCACCCATGATGTCCATGTTTTTTTGGAATGCCAGCCTGCTGGGCCTGGTGGAGAGTGACCACTTGCCATGAGGGGTGCTGGAACTGCAGTTGGGTGCCATGGCTGTCCCACCCTTCCTCATCAGGGACTCTGCCTACTTATTCATGCCCTGGCTCATGCTGCCTTACACCAGCCACTTGGATCCCTGCCAGGCACACTTCAACTGGTGCCTAGGTAGGACTGGTGCCACCTGCCCCCAGCTGAGGCAAGAAGAGAGCCGTGCAGCCAGCAGCAGGGGTTGGGGCACCAGGTGTGGGAATCCCTGGCCAAAAACCTCATCCAGCACTCCCCACTCTAGCTCACCTGCACCTCCACCCACAGACCCTCCAACCCCTCTGCGTACCTCCAGCACCACAATCACTGCATACACATCTCACAAGAAAAAGTTATTTCCCTCACATCAACCAGAGAACTACTCCCCACTTCCTCCTCAATAAATAAAGCCCCTGCACCACACAATCTACCTACCAACAATAAAAATCCTTCTTCCCCATGAAAACTAATTACAATGTCCTTTGTGTGCCATCCTAGGAAGGGGCTGTGGGGTGGGGGCACCTAAGGGGCAGAGCTTGAGGGCAAGTGGCCAACAGCTGCCCTTTGGCTATTACCCCATGGGTGTGGACACCGGAGCAAATACAATGGGTGGGGAGCTCAGCCAGGGGTGATGGCAGCCACTGGTACCCCAACTTAGGCAGCTTATCTTCTGGCAACCAGTGGCCAGGGCCAGCAGAGCCTGCATATGGTCCTAGCCCTGCTCCAAGAAGCTCTGGCTCTGTGCCTGTGTGGAGCCAGATCAAGCAGCAGGGCTGGGCCCAGATGGGGATGGAGGGGATCTGTGTGGCACCAGACCTTGGGCAAGGCAAGGCACTCCTGCTTGCTGGAGGCAGTGCATGTCCTCCTCCCAGGTCCAGGCAAGGGCCTCCTGTGGGCAGCAGGTGGCTACCAGGGGCAGGCAGGTCTAGGGTTGGAGACTGGGCAGCAGGCAGCACAAAGGTGACTGCCAGGGCTAGATCAGTTTTCAGTACACAGCAGTTACCATCTGTGGCCTGAACTGCAGAGCCCAGGATGACATTCTGCTCCCACAGCAGCTGCAGCTGCAGTTACTTGTGCTCTAGGGCTAGGATCTCTGTCCAGACCTCCCAGTGTGCCTGGTCCTGCACTTCCTCATACTGGTCTCAGATGTCTTTGTAGGTGATGCCTTCAGCCCACCAGGCCCATGAGTCCTCCAGCTGGTCCTGTGATGTCACCACCAGCTGCTGCAGGAGGATGGTGCAGCCTTGCATCCACCTCTGGTGGAGCTGTGGGTCCTGTAGAACCATGAGGCAGAGGAATTTTGTGAGAGTTTGCAAAATTTCTCAGATAAGATGCTCTGTACCAGAGGCCATGCACAGTCTGGCCTCAGAACTGGGGTTGGGTGTGCATGGGTGCCCAGGGACCATGGTAAGTCAGGTAGGCAGGCCCAGGAAAAGGTGGCTGCTGTGTGAGTTATCCATCCCTGTTTGTTCCCTAGGGGCTGGGAGGCCACTGGGTGCTAGCTGCAGACAGCCTGCCTCCCTTGTTCCCTTCCCAGGGCAGGGCAGGCCAGGCTCTTGGAAGCACCTGCTGCCATGGCTTCAGACTCTGGTGCCCCTACTTCTCCTCCTGCAGACCAACCACTCTCCTGTCCTTCTAATCATCCACAGTGCCAAGGATGAGGAAACAGGTCTCCCAGTCAACTGGGATGAGGAGATGTCTATGCCCTGACCTCTTCATAGGGTGCCTCTCTGAGGAGGTGCCCCGGGGTCAGCCCCTAGTGTGCCAGCACTTTGCCCTGAGCATTCCCCTGATGCATGTGTCATGGATAGTGCATGAGGAGCTGTTTACATGGACCAAGGAGTGTCTGACCCACTATGTCCTATGGCTGCTGATCACCATGTTGTCCTGGGCACACCTGCACACCTGGTATGGGACCCTGAGCTCCACTGGCATAGGGGGCAGGCTTGGGCTGCCCCAGAACCTTCAATTCCACCTGGAGGGCTACCTCTGGCTGGTCTACACATCCCTACCCACCCCCCCCAGACAAGGAGGACATCACCATCATCATTGAAGTGTTCCTCAGCATGTGAAAGTCCCATTCCCACCTAACTGTGGGGGTATGGGCAACTCAGTAAAGTCTGTCAGTGTCTCCTGCCTCCCCCTCTGCTGTGGGTAGGAGGCATAACCTGGTCTCAGGGGACTGCGGGCAGGCTGGGTGGGGAGAATGGGCAGGGTCAGGGGCAATGATAGGGGTTAGGAGGGTCCTTTGACCAGTGCAGGCCTTTTTGAGTGGCCGGGGCTGGAATGGCCAGTGGATCACTTGTTGTCGGCTGGCAGTGATGGCATGCAGCTCCAGATGCTGTCCTCTGATGGTGGGGCATGGCATGTAAGCACGTGGACTCTCTCCCCACCCAGGAAGTGACTGGTGCTGCCGGCAGCTGGTGTTGTCATGGCTGGCTGGGCCTCTTGGCTGGGCCTGGGGCTATGGAGCTGGCAAAGCAAGTGCTGGCTAGACCTTTCTGAGGTGCTGGTGGAGACTGCAGCCAGGGAGCTTGGCAGGACAGGGCACTAGAAGCCCAAGGGGCCCTCCTCTGGTGAGATATCACTTGAGGTGCCAGGGCAGAGTGGACACTTTGTCACATTGCCCGTGCTGCTGTAAACAGTATGGCTGAGGCCAGGGTACTGAGGCACAAAGATGGTGATCAGTTCCCACATAAAGGGCATGAACTTATGCCCAGACCAATGATTGTTGTTGTTCACAGCAACTTACTGTGCCCAGAAGGCCTTGACCTTTATGTGGCATTGCTACACTGAGCAGTCATGCCTGTGCTTCCACATCTGGGCTGACAGCATCTCGTAGATGTGGACATTGAAGCACCCTCCCTGTTTGAAATAATGCTGCATCTCCACCTCACTCCATAGAGCCGCAAGGTCACCAGTCTCCTCCTTGGTCCAGTTGGAGCTCCACGTGGAGGGTATGGGCATGGCCATGTGCCTGGCCATGGGCCTGAATGAGGAGGCAGGGATATTATAGGCCCTGCACCAGCTCTCTGGGCCTGTGTGGCTTTCTCTGTCCTGCTGGGCCTGGGCAGCTTCCTGCAGCACCCAGCACAGATGATTAGCCGTGGTGCCACAGAGGCAATACCCCACAGCATATGCAGGCACAGAGCAGGCTGCTGGGGGTGGGCTGCAGGCAGGTGGAGCTGGCTCTGCTGGCCAAAAACTGCCTGAAGCTGGGCATGGGGTCTGACAGGCCAGGCCATAGGCTACAGGAGTCTGCAGCACCCTGCTGGCCTGGATGGTGTGGTCCTGGTAGACACACAGCACTGTGCTGTGAGGTAGTGGTGCTGGGGTGCAGGCAGGTTATCAGAGTTAAGCTGTGGCCTTCCCAGAGGGACACAGTGGCCTGGAGTGCCCTCAGGCTCCTGTATGGTGTGTTTTAGGGTTCAAAATACCTGCATTCTTTTAAAACCTGAGGCAGGGGTTACCATAGAGGCAGCTCAACCCTGGGGCAGGAAAGGCTCCTAGCCCAGAGCCCTAGGGTTAGCCTGAGGCTGTCCTCATAATGGCAGGGCAGACCTAGGAACAAACTTGCTCCTAGGTCATGTCTACATGTTCATTACAGGTAGCAAATTAGGAGGCATGCTGGGGTCCATGGCTATGTAATTTGTTTTGTAGTAGAGGGAGTCTTCAAACCTGAAATAGTTTAGTGTCAGAAGAAAGTGGGAAAGTTCTGTGTAAATAGAATCGATGTCATAATCAGGGATAGTTTTCATTATGGCTATAATCCTGTCTCCATGGGCGATGTTGGGATGTGACATCTATAACAGCTAAGATGGTGTTTGCTACAAACTTGTCAGTTTTAAACTAGTTTTTTTAGGAAATCTCTCATGTCCATCAAATAGCTGACAGCTTCAGTGTCATATAGCAATAGGATAGAATCAACAGAACCACAAACTGTCCTCTGGTCCATGTCAGTTCCAGAGACAACGGGGCAATCTTGGTTGTCAGGTTTGTGGATCTTGAGTAATAAATGAACGGTGCATGTCCTGGGTTTTTCTGAGTGAAATCATAAATCTTCTTCTGCATTCCTGTGAGTAGCATCTTCAAGAGGTTGTTTAGTTTCCTATGGTATTATTCTCTGGGCCTTTCATCATAGACTGTCCTAATCAGCCTGTTTTATCATCAGGGATCTTGGTTTTCTCTGATTAAAAAAAAAAAAAAAATCCCAACTTTTTATTTAAAAAAAAGAACCCCAAATGCACATTTTTTGGTGATTAAGATTATGTATCTATATATTAGTGCTGTTTCATTTAAATCATGGAAAACACAAAAACAACAGCAGACTTTTGCTATGCCTGAAGAAGGGTGTTTGTGCCTGCAAGCTTGCAAATAATTTTTGTTCCCCAACTATTTATCTGGTCTAATAAAAGATATCACATTTACCCAAAGAACCTTGTCTGCCTAAGAATTGGTTAAACACATCTGCTTAGGGACAGCTTAGGTGTATTTGAAGTTATATTTGAAGCAATGAAATTTACTTTTCTGAACGGCTAAAATACAACATCTTCCATGTTTCAGGGATCTATTTGTGTATCTTTTTCTCAGACCAACATGGCTATAAAATAGATCCCTGAAACATGGAAAATATCATAATTTTATTTTAGTCACTTGGAAAAGTAACCTTCATTGCTAAACAAGAAGGAAGGATTTTTTTCACCTCCCTGGCTGCCTCTGACATCAGACACCTCCAGGGAACAAGACAGCCTAATCTGCATATCACAGAACAACACTCACAAAACAACTCTCAGATTTCCATGAGAATATACTTCCAGCCACTGCCTCCCCTGTGCCTTTACCTCTCCCAGAGCTTATTTTTTACTGAGGAGGACTTTTACAGTCTTTGAATTTTGCTCAGCCTGAAAAAGGGTGCATGTGCCCAAAAGCTTGCAAAGAAAGGAATTTTTTGCTACTATTTAGTTGGTCTAATAAAAGACATTGCCTTTGACCCAAGAGCTTTGTGTATTCACTTAGTTCACACTCTCCATGCCCATGCCTTTCTACCCACCCACTCTTTCATAATTACATTGCATCCACCCAGAATTGACCTTTGTGGGACTGAGCTTGATGTACTCTAAGGGAACATTTACACATGCAATTAATGAACCTGAATTTTCTATGAAGAAAATTCAGGCTTATTAAAGCACTCCTGGGCACATGTCTACACATGTGCCCCTGTCAGGAGCAAATGTGCTCCCAATGGGAATAGTTCAGTCCACGGCTGTTCCTGACCCCTTCCCTGCTCTGCCTCCCAGCATCTGCCAGGGGAAGATCCAGGATCCCCTGGGTGCCAGTCCTGGGCTGACAGGGGACACAGGGATCAGGCCTGGGCTCCAGGGAATGGGGAAGAGATTTCTGAGAGTGGGGGACTGCTCCCAGCCACATAGAGTTTGGGATTGCAGCCTGGTTCAGTGACACTGGCTTGTGGTGATGCCCCGTCCCTGAGTATGGCGGTAAGCACAGCTGGTACCAGGGAGCACTGGGGACAAAGGGGTGTGGGGTTGGGGGGTGAGGAATAGCTCTGGGACAGAGGGGGATATATGAGGGGGGAAGCTGCTCCAGGACTGGGATACATGAGGGAGAAGCAGCACTGGGGATCTGGGGAAGACGCAAGAGGTAAGAAGCACCAGGAATGGAGGGAAGGAGTTGGGGGGAAATAGCACCAGGGATTGGAAAGGAGGCACAGGGGGGATGCAGCACCAGGGATGGAGGGGAAACCCAGGGAGGAAACAGCACTGGGGAATGGGGGGAGATGGGAGGGGGAAGCAGTGGTGAGAACTGATGCTGCTTGCCCCTCACATCTGCCTCCCAGTCCTGGCATTGCTTCTCCATCCCCCTGATCCTTGTGCTGTATACCTTTCACATCTCCCCCTGCCTCCCCCCGTTCCACCCACCAGTCCTAGAACTTCTGAGATCCTGGCTTCCCGCAGGGATTCATAGATATTAGGGGCTGGAAGGGACCTCTTGAGATCATCGAGTCCAGACCCCGTTCCAGAGGCAATGATTCCAGCCAGGTGATTATCCAGACATTTTTTGAAGATATCCAGAGTGGGTGATTGTACCACCTCTGTGGGGAGTCCAGACCTGGACACTTAAAACACTAGACCCAGGATACTTGAGTTGTAAAGAAGTTTTTCCTTATGTCTAACCTACAGTGGTCTTCTAGCAAATTATGATGATTAGTCCTAGTCTTCCCCTGGGGAGCTCTGGTGAACAGATGTTCTCCCAGTCCTTGATATGCACCCCTTATATACTTATGGGCTGCCACCAGGTCCCCTCTGAGTCTTCTCTTCTTCAGGCTGAACACACCCATTTCTCTCAGCCTATCATTGTATGGCCTGCTCTCCATACCTTTTAACATATGTGTAGTCCTCTCAAGCCTCTCCACAACCTTCTTGAAATGTGGTGCCCAGAACTGGATACAGTACTCCAGCTGCAACCTCACCAAGGCCAAGTAAAGTGGGAGGATAACATTCTTAGACTTGTTTGAGATGCATTGGTAGATGCATGATAGTGTTTTGTTTTCTTTGCCTGCTACAGCATTTCATTGGTGGCTCATGTTAATTTTATGTTGTTAACAGGTTTTCCCATCACTTTGGGGAATGCTCATTTATTAGGGGTATGTTTCTGGGGTCTCTGTAATTCTATCAATGTGCTGCTTGTGTTACTTGATGTAGGAGGTCTGCAGGAGGTCTGCTACTTTCCTTCAGAGCCAAGGGGGCCACTGTGCCCTTTTGATCTCTTTCCTCTGAAACAGAATAGCCTGAGCTTGTGCGTCCAGGATCCCTTCCTTGAGGAGCGACCACTCTTCCTGACCTCCCCTCCCCTCTGGGTCATGGTCACTTCGGGCCTCACTGACAAGATTCCGGAGCATTTGTGTACAGGCATGCAAGTGTCCCTTTGGGAGCTCTTGCCTTGCCCACAGATCATTCCAGGGCTGGGGCAGGGGTGGGCTCCCTTAAGTACCTAGGCCTTCTGGCTTTGCAAGGGTTGCTCAGCAGGCCAGCAGTGGAAGTAGTCCCCCCATCTCCTGGTGGGCTTAGTTTAAAGCCCAGTGGAGCAGGTCAGCCAGTCTGGTTGAAAAGAGCCTACTCCCCAGCAGAGAGAAGTGGAGGCCATCCCTTTCCAGCAGCAAACTTTCTCTCTGACCGAAGAGCGGACTGTGGTCATGGAAGCCGAAGCCTGATGACACCAGCACCGCAGTCTTTGGTTCACTACCTTGATCCTCCTCTCCCTCCTCAGCCCATAGCCTGAGACTGGGAAGATCAAAGAGAACAGCACCTGAACACCCAACCCCTTAAGCCCCACTCCTAAATTCCTGTAGTGTAATGTCCCAGCTGTGAGTACCTGTAGTGTAATGTCCCAGCTGTGAGTACTCTGAGCCAAGTTATTTGTGCCCACATGGATAAGGAGCATAGGGTAAGCGTCAGTGGGCCAGAGGAGCTCAGGGATCTTCTCCACAATGTCTTGGATACGGGTTCCTGGGAAGCAGCAGACTTCCCGGGCTCAGGGACTGGGGTGGCAGATTACCCCCTCAGTCCCACTCAGGATGAAGTCTCCCATGACAAATACGTTGTGTTTTGTCTTAGGGAGAGTGGGGGCAGTAGCTACAGCTGAGTGTGTGTTGCCTATGGGAGCTGGCAGCTTAGCAGGCTCTGCTGGGGCTGCAAAAGGTTCATACCTGTTGCAAAGCTGCAGTGGGGCAGGGACCTTGGTGTGGCGGGCCTTGGGACCTTTGACCACCTTGGTCCAACCCCTTGGCTGGGCATAATGGGAGGTCCCAGAGTCCTCCCTTGTCCTGGAGGGTGACTGTGGTCTACCCTTCACCTCCAGGGTGAGAAGGGCCTGGCAGTAGGAGTCTATCTCCTGCTCACCATCCCTAATGGCGCACAATCTCTGGACTGAGGCCTGTACTCCTCCAGCTGGTGCACCAGAGACCCCAAAAGGGAGCAGACATCACAAGGGGAGGTGGCCATGCTCCTGGACTCCAGAGCCTGAAAAAGTGATGGGCAGCCCCCGTAGCTGAGAACCATGGGCTCTGTCTGTGTGGAGCCCAGAACCATAGGGTCCATCTGGGTAGAAGCCTCTGAGGTGCCAGAGGGGGAGGCCACACACCCCAAGGGGACCTTCAGGTTGTGGTGTGTACCCATCCACATGGTGCCACTGGGTGACTGGCTGTGGCTGGGACTGCCTTCCCTAGGGTTCACAGGCAAGGTCAATGGGACTGGGTTCCTCCAACCACCTAATCAGTCAAACACATATAAGCACACGCACACACACACACACACACACACACACACACACACACACACACACACACAGATTAACAGGACATGCCTGAGCCAGGCTGGGTTATTCAGCATTGACAGGTTAACACCCTCATATACCCTGAACTTAGTTAATCAGGGCAATGCAGTCAGACACAAGCTTAACAGAGTGCATCTGAGTCAGGCCTGACTATTCAGCATTGATAGGCTAATACCCTCATATGTCATGAACTCATTTCATCCCTTAATAAATGCAGGTAGACACACTACAGACACACTAACAGACTATGTCTGAGCAGGTTGGGTCCAATCAGCACTTTCAGCTGATACCCTCATGAACCTCAAAACTCAGCACGTCCCAATCTCTTGTCACAATGGTCCTAGTAGTAACTCCCTTGATGACCCCACCATAGTTTTGGGCATTACAGGGATCTTTGGTTTAGGTAAAAGAAGCATTGCTGCAGAGCAAATGGGGAGGTCAAGGGGAAGGAAGAGTAAGTGAGGTTCAGCGAGAGTATAGCAACCAGCTTGACATAAAAGTTATTTATTGCCAGGCATTTGAACTTATGATGATACCAGTAGTAATAGCCATACAAGAGAGACAAGTACAATAGTTACAATATTACATAATTTCAATTAGGTATTTGGAGAAACCTAGCTCAAATTTGATTAGCAAAAGTCAAGTTTAGAGAGCTCTGCCTGGGTAAGAAAGCAAAAGTCAGGTTCCTGGAATCAGAGAGAGAGAGAGAGAGAGAGAGACTGAAAGAGAGAGAGCTGGGGTCTCATCACTCAGCAAAGCTTGAACCAGTCAAGGTTCCCAGTTATTTGTTGGATCTTGCATGATTACTGGAGGGATTCGAGGCAGAAAAGGAGTGGAACTGATGCAGCTTTTGGATCCAAGCACCAGGACAGAAACTTGAGCTTGGGGGGGGGGGGGGGGGGGTGTAGAGAACTAACAATGGCTCAAGGGAGAACACTAGTTTTGTTTATGGGTAAATGATGGCTCTTATACTAGCTAATAGGAACTGATTACTCCTGGCTATGGGTGGAATTACTCTGAGGGAGCTCACAATACAGGCAGGCAGATTCAGTGTTTTGGGTGTCAATAAAGGAGTGTTTACTAGAATTGGTATGATAAGGTCTGAGCTGGGTGTGTGCAGATGTGCATTGTCCTGTCCCATCTCCCATGTAAATAAGTTGCCATCTGGCTCCATCTCTGATGTAAATGAGACCAGGAGAGTTGCTTCACTCCTTGTCTGGAGGACTTTAGGTGTGAGGTGTGTCTCCCACTGCATCTTCATTGTCTTTTGTAAGTCCTTTCAGGCTGGGGGAGACTGGGGGGCTGAGTCTTTTCTGGGTCAAACAGCCTGCGTACTGTGCCAGAGTTCCCCAAGAACACAGAGCTGAGAGGTAACAATGGTCTATCAAGTCCCCCAGGTCTCTTTTGGTTGTGGTGCTAGTAAGTGTAGCACTGCTGAGTCTGTAAGCATGTTGAAGGTTGTTTCTCCCCAGGTGGAGTACCTTACATTTCTTGGTGTTGAACATCATCAGGCTTTGATCTACCCACCTTGTGAGCCTGTCCAGGTCAGCCTGTATCCCGAGCCTATCCACCCATGTGACCAGTCCCCCATAATTTGGTGTCATCTGTGAACTTTGCCGGTCCACTTTTAACACCCAAATCCAATAGTTAATGAATACGGTAAAAAGCACCAGTCTGAGTACTGAACATGCCACTGAGGGATGTCCTTGGTCAACAAGGACCTTATTGACTAAGTTCCATCTATTATTATTCTCTGGGTCCTGCCTTGGAGCCAGTTTCCTAATCTCCAGACCACTGCATTGTTGAGGCCACAGTTCCCTGATAGGCAGGGAGCAGGGAGAGGGAGTCAACTGGGGTGCATGCTACATGGGCAGAACCAGGGCTTAGGGGACAGGGGAGTTCTCTGGTCCCTCAGCCCTGCTCCTACCCATGAAGCACATGCCCCAGTCTGCTCCTGCTTCTTGTCCATACTGGGCGGGGGGGTGGGTTCTGAGAGTTGAGCAGCACCAAGACCAGGGACAGAGAGCTGCCCTGTACCTGCATTACTCAGCTGCTAGCTCCAGTGGGGAGCTAGTAGCTGAGCAGTGCCAGAGCTGTGGACAATTCCCCCCACACTTCCTGGATCTCTCAGTGCCAGCCCCACAACTGCAGAGCTGGTACTGGGAGCTCCCTGCTGGCAGTGGATGGGGAGCCTGTTCCCTGACCAGCTCTGCAATCATGGAGCTGTGGGGAACAGGCTCTCCATCCTCCTCTGCACCCAGCTCCACAATCATGGAGGTGAGTGGAGAATGGACTCCTGAGCCTGTTCCTCACCCAGCTCTGTGCTCACAGAGGTGAGAAAGAAACCAGATCCCAAGCCCTTGCCAGCAGGGAGCTCCTAGCCCCCACTCCCCAATCATGATCTTGGAATGGGGGTATTGAAGCTTCCTGCTGCCAGGGCAGGGGGGCATAGTTCTGGCCCTGACTGACTCCAGTAAAAGGGCCCACCCTGGCAATAGGCAGGTCTCAGGGGCAGGAAGCAATAAAAAAACATGAAGAATAACCAATCTTAGTTATGTGGTTTAGCCTGAGTGACTTTTCTTAGCAAAGCCCTGCTTACAGGGGGGCCCTTGTGCATGCAATCTAGCATGCCCTATGAACACCCTGGGCTGATAGAGATTGCTAAGCACAGCCAAGTGTCTTATACACCCCTGATTTACTGGCTAACACAGGGAACTATGCCTCAAAACCCTGCCCTTGGGAATTCCCCCCTCACAGTGCCCCTTCCTTCCCATCCTGCCCTGAGGCTTCCAAAAAGAGGACAGGAGCAACTGCTCACTCTTGCTAATTGAATATGTATCAGTTTCTCTTCCCATACCTTGCCATGGTTCCCTACTATGTATATCCAAACCCAAAGATCCCAAGAGTTGGGAGTGTTATTAGTTACCACAAAGTAGTCCAGGACCCTGTCTATGAACTGCCATTCCTGGCTCAGAGATTCTGCCATCTGTGAGAGACACAAGTCACCTCTTCAAAACTGTGGGTGCCCATCTTGAGCCCCTTTCCTGCACCTCAGGAACCCAGATGTAGGTGTCCGCCACCCATGCGCAGATTCGAGGCCTGCCGGCACCCCCGGGACAGCTGAGGGGGCTGAGTCAGAGTCCTCCCAGGGGTGCATTTCCCCCATCTGTGCACGGGAAAACAGGAGCTGTGTACTGCTGCCTGGGGCCAGTCGTAGCAATGATCTTCCCAGCACTCGATGCGGACTGTGCCCAGCATTGGTCTGTCATCTGGCAGGCAGATCGGGGGTATGCATCCCCGGGAACAATGCAGCACAGCCCCTGTAGCCCTTCTGGAGGTGCAGGCAAACCCCTGATATTCCTGCT
>NW_005841993.1:1271044-1275158 GCF_000455745.1 Alligator sinensis
TCCTGCTGGTTGAGAGGAGCTGGGCGCTGCTGGCTGGGACCAGTGCTGGGAAGATCAGTGCTGCTGCCAGTTTAGGGCATCAGTACCTGGCTCCTGTCATCCCACACATAGATTGGTGGTCTTCTGGCACCCCCAGGAGGGCTGTGGGGGCTATTCCAGAGTCCTTCCAGGGGTGCATGCCCCTGATCTGTGAGCAGGATGACAGGAGCCACATGCTGCTGCCTGGGGCCAGTGGCAACAGTGATCTTCCCGGCACTGGGTGTGTGCTGCACCCAGGGCTGGTGTCATCTGGCAGGAAGATCAGGGGCATGAGCCCCCTGGGAGGACTCTGGCACAGCCCCTGTAGCCCTCCCAGGGGTGCAGGCAAGCCCCCGATCTGCCTTCCACATGGGACCGGCGCTGAAGCTAGTAAGGCTCGCTTCAAAACTTGAAATGTTTAAAAACTTTCAAAATGTTTCAAGTCCCCTTGTTTCATTTTGAAGCTTTTTCAAAGGCTTTTGTTTCATTTCAATGTCACTGTTTAGAGCTTGAAACACACACAAAAAAAGCAGCTTTGAAACAAAATGCCAAGCGAAATTTTGCACAGCCTTAATAGTCATCACTGTCACAGGCCAGCTGGGCACTGTGAGTGTATCAGTTTAGTTGCAGACTGACTGAGTGCTGCAACTGTATCAGCCACTGGGCTGTTTGGTTAAGGATTGAGGAGGTGGAGCTGGGAGTGAAGCGAAGACAAGTTTCACTTATAACAGTAAAAATGATTTTTACTTAAAACAGCAAAAAATATAGATTGTACGTATAACAGTTAATAAAAAAAGTTAAGCTAATAAACAGACAACTTAACAATAAAAGTTAAAGATTGACAGTGATAATAGAAACAGACAAACAAATTGACAAAGAATTCCCATTTGGTTAGCAATTTATCGATAGTCCCTCAGTGTCAGGTACACGTCAAGTTAATCCAGTGAAGTCAGGCATCCCTGATCCACACTGTTAGAGGAAATATCGGGGAAGCCCCTCAGTCAGGATCTGGTCCTTGCTCACACTTGGAGTAAGGGATCTGGGAGCGAAGGAAAGCAATGGCCCTTCTGTTCCATCCTTCCTGCTGGTCACCTAGTGTGCATGTTCTTTTATATCCTGTTTTATGCTAACCTATTGGCTTTAGAGCCACTAACAATCTTACCCTACAGCTGTTACCCTAGGAGGTTAAAAGGTGTTAGAAATTATTATAATAGGTTGCTGCCCAAGCTTGGGTTTACCCAATAAGCAAATCACACCACATTACTTTGAAGTCTGAGAGGAGCATTTTTTCCCACCCAAATCCAACCTACTTAGAATTTTTTAATGTGTGTTAATTATACCTTGTGGTTAGATTTGTTAATCTTATTGACCTTTAAGCAAAAATTTATTAAATCAGCTAAGTCTGCAATTTTAATTTTAGTTCTGCTTTTTGAAACTTATGCCAGTCTTATGATTTATACAAACAGTTAAATACAAGGTTATGGTTATACTCCAGACAGGCAGGAAACATCTGCAGGAAACAGTTTCATAAGCTTTATTTTAGCCAATATTTATTATGTGCTTTTATCAGATACTCTCAAAAAGCAGATTTCTTTTTTTGGGGGGCTATAAATTGCTCATTAACCCTTCTGGTTCTGGCCATCACACATCACCCAGCATCTTCTAAGACTGTGTTCTTGATTGTACCATGAGTGGACAGCAAGTTCTGCAGCAGTGCTGGAATGAAAGAGGTCCTAGCAATGGTGCCAGGAAGGAGGGAGTGAGTTCCTCCCCAGGAACTGTAGTGGGTACTTGAGCTGCTCATTTTGAGCATCCTGGGATTCATGACATTCTCAGGATTGGGAAGGGACTACCTGCTTGTGGGATGCTGGTGAAGCTCTCGACCCCCAGCCTTGGATTACAGGAGGGAGCTCTCAACTCTCCCCTTAACCCAACCTATTCTTACAGGAACTGTACTTTCTTCCCAACATTTTCATGGTGAAACTCAGTCATTGCTGTGGGGATAAGATTTACTGCTGTTTCTGGGGGAGCTCTGCCCTGTAAAACTTGCTTTTATTGCATGCAATTGTCCTCCAGTAAGTGTGAAAGTCCTGGAAGAATGTGGCTTCCTTTAATGGTACAGTCAAGAAGTCAGGGTTACTGCTCAACATGAAAATCAAGCTTGAGTACTATATCTGAGTCTGCTATGATGACCTGATGGTTGAAGATGCCATCTCAATTGGGGTAACTATTGATGCAGTGCTTGAACCAGTATGACCTGCCTGAGCAAAGTTCCCCCCGACCCCACAAGCACACACACATACACACCACTGGAGTAGAGCTCTCCTGGATGTTGTCCTTTAGTTTCATGCTGTGTTCTTCTGAATATATATATTTTTGAGGGGAGGGGGTTGAATATTTGAGTGGGGACCCATTGTCCAAGAATGGGATGGTATGGGGCCAGAGGTAGGATCTTTCAGTATAGTGACTGCTGGCACCATGAAACTCAGAGTCTCCTCACTCCCATGGACTTTTTTCTTGGACTGTGGATGGGACTGATCAAGTTATATATGCAAGCTCTCAAGTTGCTTGACATTGGAAAGACTCCCCAGTTCCTGGACTGGATCAGCTGAAATTCCCACACAAGACTTCTGCTGTCCTCTTCAGTGCCTGCCTTGGAGAGAGAGGGAGGGAGGGTTAAGCTCCCTGACAGAAAACTCTCCTCTTCACAAAGGCTTCTGGAGAACTGAGCACATCATGGATGCTTCGTGCTTACAGAAGCTGGTTGGTAGGGTTATATTTCCACTGGTCATAAGTACTACCCCCAACATGGCTGCCAGCTATAAGTTTCCCCACTGAGCACATTCAAGATGATTTTGCTGACCTCCATGAGATGGATCACTCCACTGGGCATGTGCAGGTTGCATTTTGAAAAGTTACCACTTATATCAGCTCTTAGTTAAACATATATATTACAGGTGCACTGATACATCAGTTCCATATTGGATCAGCACCGATATAAGGAAAATTGACAGTATTGGCAATTGGCTTTTTTTGACTGATGTGGCCGATAATGTGGCTGATAAATGTCCCAAGCACGCATGAAGCTACAAAGCAGCACACAGGCAGTGAAGAGCATAGCCTGGAAGCATGTAAAGCAGATGAATCTGGCTGGTAAGTCTGTTGTGGTGGAGGGTAGGGGGAATGAAGGTGTGTGGCGGGGCAGATTTAGTCCCCTGCAGTGAAGGAGGGAGTGGGACTGGGACTGGGGCAGGGGCAGGGGCAGGCATTGCCTAGCTGGGGAGGGGTGAGCATGGGATAGATCTGTGGAGAAGGGGGGAGCCCCTGCCGCTATGTGCACCCCAAGAGGGCATGGGGGGCATGTGTCCCTGGATCTGCGCATGGGGTGAGGGTGGGCTGCCACTGGGAGCTGGGGCTGCCATGAGCTCTTCCTGGTGGGGGGCTGGGCCAGGCTGCACTCAGGGCAGGCAGTGGCAGCACTGAGGGGGGGCAGGACTATGGCAAATTATGGGGTGGCTGCACCCCCCCATAACCTACCTCCCAATTCTGGTGCCTCCTGCCCTGAGAACAGCCTTGGCCTAACTCCCCCACTGGGAAGTGCTCAGAGCACCCCGGCAGGCATTGCCTAGCTGGGGAGGGGTGAGCATGGGAAAGATCTGTGGAGAAGGGGGGAGCTCCTGCCGCTATGTGCACCCCAAGAGGGCATGGGGGGCATGTGTCCCTGGATCTGCGCATGGGGTGAGGGTGGGCTGCCACTGGGAGCTGGGGCTGCCATGAGCTCTTCCTGGTGGGGGGCTGGGCCAGGCTGCACTCAGGGCAGGCAGTGGCAGCACTGAGGGGGGGCAGGACTATGGCAAATTATGGGGTGGCTGCACCCCCCCATAACCTACCTCCCAATTCTGGTGCCTCCTGCCCTGAGAACAGCCTTGGCCTAACTCCCCCACTGGGAAGTGCTCAGAGCACCCCAGCCGTAGCCCGCAGCAGCAGCCTGTCTTCACCCCATGCACAGATCTAGGGGCACATGGCCCCCATGCCATCCTGAGATGCATGCAGTGGCAAGAGCCACTGCCCCCTCCCCACACCCCTCTGCTCAGGC
>NW_005841993.1:1275168-1293014 GCF_000455745.1 Alligator sinensis
CATATTACAAGCCTCAAGATACTTCACAGTATCAGGAATGGAAGGCATAGAATACTATAAGGTCTAGTGAGGGTGTGCTACAGATCATGTGAGATGGCAAGTAACTTCCCTATAGACTGAAAGTCAAGAGGAATAATGAAAATGCCTGGGAAAGGTTCAGACAGCAATTTGAGCTATATATGAAAGCCACAGCAGCAGATAAATTAGAGGAAAGGTGAAATACTGCTCTGCTTCTAACAGTTGCAGGAAATGAAGCACTTGATGCATATAATGTCTACTATACAAAGAGGGAAGGGGGCAAAGAAGAAAGCCTTCCTGAAAAGGTGAAAATGTTTGAAGATCATTGTGTTCCTAGAAGAAAATATTACTTATGAGAGAGATCTGTTCAGGATGAGAACACAAAAGAAAGGGGAAACAGTGGAAGAATTTGCCACAGACCTACAACTCAATAGTCAGTCCTGTGAATATGGAACACTCAGAGACTCTTTCATTAAAGATCAGATAGTCCTGAGTCCTGGGATGTTATCATAATAAAGTTCAAGAATGAATACTAAAATAAAGGTAACTGAGGTTAGAAAATGTAGTAGCATATGCCAAACTACAGAAAAAGCAGAAAGATATGTTTAAAAAAAAACAACAAAAAAACCCTACAGGGAGGCATGCAAGAAATGATGTAAGTGCTATCACTAAACCAGAAAAAGAAAAGTCCACCAAAATTAAAATTTAGAAGTGCAGTTACATAGGAAATAATAAACAATGTCAGAAACTTTGAAACAAACATAAATATAGAGAGTGCCTAGAAACTGTAACAGACAACCACTATGTTAAAATGTGCAGAGAGAGTAGGAAAATATATGGAGTGGGTGCAGAAATGGGTTCAAGTGTGGAGGAAGAACTGTTCCTGAGTACAATTTAAGAATAGCCCACAAGCTCAAAAGATTGGCTAATTAAAATGCAGGCAAATGGAACTACATTACCTACAAGATAGATAATAGGGCACAAGTAAATGTAATCATAAAAACTGAGATACAGAGGTGTAAGACAGTAGTTAGCAACCTTTTTTATACTGCAGACTGGCATGGGAGCAGAACTGGGTGCACAGAGGGTTGTCTCCCTCCTGGGGCTGCCTTTCCACCCAGCTGTAACCACACATGGGATTGCTAGAGGCAGAAGCCACTCACCCAGATGGACATACAGGGGTCCAAGGTGGGGGCTTGTGCCACAACTTGGCAGCCAACCCTTCATGGCCCAGTACTAGGCCCATATCCTGGTGGTTTGGAACCTCTAGTGTAAAGGGTTTATAAAAGTGAGGAAGACTAAATTGTCTGTAAAAGACTATATTGGAGGGACCACTCTACTGTTAAGAAAATACACGCTCATGCTGGGAGCATCTGATGCAATTGATGCAGTTAAATAAACTCTGGCAGTTTGCATGGTCATTTATTGGCCCCAGGTGCTGTGTCTGCATGTACAAGCAGGACCACAGCACATTGAGCTGGGGCAAAGTAGCCCTGACTGGCAGGGGACTCTGAGAGTAAGCCTTCTGGCCCAGGCCTGCTCTGACCTGGTTCAATGTGCTGTGGAAGGGCTGGCTGGGACACAACGGTACTTCAGTGTGGGGGCTAGCTAGCAGGCAGTCCCCACACTGAAACACCAAATCCACATTTTTTTGTGATAAAAATGAAACACCACTGTGTGTGTGTGTGTGTGTGTGTGTGTGTGTGTGTGTGTGTTAGTGGTATTTCATGTTAATCATGGAAAAATGTGGATTTTGGGTTACTTTTTTATATCCTAAAATTGGGATTTTTTTATGAGAGAAAACCAGGAACCCTGCTGATTACAGACCTTGTGTAATTTACCTAAGGCATCTTTTCCAGAAGGCCAGAGAATGAGCCTAGACACCAGAGTATGAAAGTGAATTTAATGATCTAAAACACATATTAACATCAGCCCCAGTCCTACAGTTCCTTGATCCATTAAAAGACATCAAACTCTCCACAAGTGCCTCAAAAATGGATCAAGAGAATTATTATTACAGCATCATGGAAACGATTGGTTGCCATGTACATCTAGGCCTCACATGCATCTAGGGCTATGACTTATGTAGAAAAAAATATATTCACAAATTTAAAAAGAGACCCTTGGCTTCATTTATGGATGTGCAAGATTTCATGACTTACTGTATGGTCAGAAATTAACTGCAGAAACAGATCACAAACCACTAACTGAGATTTTCATAAAAGGACACAGACATACATTGCCAAGGATATAGTGCAGGGGCCGACAAAATACAGCCTGCAGGCTGGATCTGGCCCACCAGGCCATTCGATCCGGCCTGTGGGGCCCCTACAAAATTTAGAAAATTAATATTTATCTGTTCCTGTCTTCCTGTCAAGGGTGACAGGAGCCAGGGGCAGAAGGACTGAAGGGGAGCTGGCAGGAGTCAATGACAAGGCCAGCATGCCCTCCCTCCCCCTCCTTCTCCTCCCCAACCAAACCTATACCCACCCCCCATGCTCCCTACCCCCAACAATATACAAAAGAGTAAGACTTCATTCTAAGCTATTGTGTGATCACCTCTGTGTACACTACACAAACACATGTAAATCAGGAAAAAATGGTTTTGAAATCAAATTTATTAATGTTGTAGAATATATTCAATTTTTAGAATATTTTTAGAGTATAATTTGTTATTTTTCTGGTTCTGAGATGGCAAAATCCCTTGCTGAAAGGAGTACTTACTCCTAGGGACTTCTGGTCACAAAGGTCAGTGGAAAAGGTCAGGGGTTAGGGGGCAGGACTTCTGGTCCTAAGATGGTGATCAGGGGGTGGGGCACCTGTCAGGGAGTGGGGCTATTTATGTGTCCCTCAACAGCTTGCCAAAACTTGGTAAGTGGCCCTGCACCCAAAATAATTGGCCACCTGATATAGTGAATACTTCTGAAATTGTAGAAGTATATGACACTGACACTGGAGTTTCAACCTGGATGCCACTTAGTGATGTCAGATATGCTTCTAAAAGCACAGCCTCTGAAGCACACTGTAACCATATATGTGAACATGATTAAATCATCATGCGATGTATCTCCAGGCATTTGGGATGAACTGGTGATGGAAATGGCTAAAGCAAAAACACTGCAAGTGATGATACAAGCAATAAGTAAAGGAGAAAAAACCCACCATTTCCCACCTGTATTTCCTCAATATTGATACCTGCCCAGTCTCTCCTACCATGGGTGGTTCCTCATTGTTCATAACCTGGCAGCTGCAAAGTTGTGACACTGATGTGCCATTTTGGACACGCCACTGGACTTACTTGAGAAGTGCCAATGACTTCTCATGGATTTCTTCTGGGATGGGTGTCATTGGCTCACCAAGCCATTTTTTATTTGCTGGTGGCTGAGGAGGGCCAGGGCTTATTTGACTTAGTGGACAGGATGACTGGCTTCCATTTGCAAGACCTCCAAAAACTCCTCTACTGCAAGGACTCCCTTCCCTGACAGTAGCTAGCTCATTTGTTTTTGCACTGGGTTGGGGCCCTCAATTTTGACCAAGATCTTTTCCTTCTGGATTCCACCCTCCAAGACTGGGATGTCCTCCCACCTTTCTATCAAAGCCTGGCATGACCCATGGCCTATAACCTGGCCCTACAGCATGGGCTGCCAGGCCTTGCTTCTAGCAGCCTCGTTGACTCACTCATCTGATCATATACCATTCGGATGGGACATCTCTTCAATGCAGCCTGGTTGGACTTGTTGTCATCCAAATCTCTGGCCTCCCACCTGGGTAGAGGGCCCAGCACCTTACTGACTCTTCCCATGCCTACTAACAGTGGTATCTGGATCTGCTTTGATGCACTCCCCCAGAAGTCCCTGTATATGTGATTTGAGTCCACCACACCTGCATTCTTGCCACTCATCTTGAAATAGTGTGGGAGAATTACACAGCAGTACTGGCACTCATGCCAGTCCATCCCATGTATAGGATGCTTTATAAGCCCTTCATGTTCAAAAAAGCTGGCAACCTCCAGTGGTGGTTGCATCATGGGATACTGGCCACTGCCACTCTTGTCTGTCACATGGACCCACCTGCATTGCTAGCTTGCCACTTCTGTCTTGGGGAAGTGGAGTAGGATCTTCACCTCACCTTCCTTGGATGCCTCTGGCTGTTGCCCCTGTTTGCTGCCCTCAGTGCTTTGCTTGAGGTGCTACACTTGGCCCTTTTGGAGGCCACCTATTTGTTCTCCTTCTCATACCAGGTGGCCAGTGGGGGTGTCTTCTGTTTGACCAACTTCTTACTCAGCCAGGATATGATGGCCACCCTCAAGAGCCACAGCAACTGGATCACTGGAGCCAGTTCACATGATGCTATGTGGCTCTTTCAGTTTTTGGTCCAGGCACACCTGTCACTGGAGTTTGAGCATATAGTTTCATAGATGTTAGGGTCAGAAGAGACCTCAATAGAACATCGAGTCTGACCCCCTGCATAGGCAGGAAATGGTACTAAAGTGCCCTAAAAATTGACACTATGGTACAAACAGCACAAGATCTCTCCACAACATGCTGAGTAATGAGAAGTATCACCTTACAAGAAATTACAGAATATTATAGTTTCATAGTTGGTAGGGCTGGAAGGGACCTAAGCAGATCATCTAGTTTGATCCCCTGCCATGGGCAGGAACAGCTAGGTGGCTGTCTAGCCTCCTTTTGAAGACCCCCAGCATAGGGGCGAGCACCACTTCCCGTGGAAGTTGGTTCCAGCTCGTAGCTGCCCTGACTATGAAGTAGTGCCTCCTGATATGTAGACTGCATCTACTCTCAGTCAACTTATGGCTGTTGTTCCTTGTTACCCCTGGTAGTGCTCAGGGGAACAGGGACTCTCCCATTGCCTGCTGGTCCCCCTTGGCAAGTTTATAGGCGGCCACCAGATCCCCTCTTAGCCTTCTTTTGTGGAGGCTGAACAAGTTCAGGTCCCATAGCCTCCCCTCGTAGGGCCTGCCTTGCTGCCCCCTATTCATGCGAGTGGCCCTCCTCTGGACCCTCTCAGTGCTGTCCACATCCCTCCTGGCAGCACTTTTCATTTCTCCTTGTTGAACTGCATTCTGTTGTTTTCTGCCCACTTGTCGAACCTGTCCAGGTCTGCTTGCAGCTGTTCCCTGCCCTCCGGCATGTCCACTTCTCCCCATAGCTTTGTGTCATCTGCAAACTTGGACAGAGTACATTTCACTCCCTCGTCCAAGTCACTGATGAAGACATTAAAGAGTATCGG
This sequence comes from Alligator sinensis, assembly GCF_000455745.1. Classification (NCBI taxonomy): domain Eukaryota; kingdom Metazoa; phylum Chordata; order Crocodylia; family Alligatoridae; genus Alligator; species Alligator sinensis. Next base: position 1,280,437 of record NW_005841993.1, read on the forward strand.
TCCAAGGACCGAGCCCTGCGGGACCCCACTGCCCACACCCTTCCAGATCGAAACCGACCCATCCACCATGACTCTCTGGGTGTGACCATCTAGCCAATTTGCCACCCACCGGACTGTGTAGTCATCCAAGTCACAGCCTCTTAACTTGTTCGCCAGTATGGGGTGGGATACCATATCGGCCTTCCTGAAGTCTAAGTACACGACATCCACCCCTCCTCCTGTATCCAGGCATTTTGTAACCTGGTCATAAAAAGAGACCAGATTAGTCAGGCACGATCTCCCTGCTACGAACCCATGCTGGTTTCCCCTCAGCATAATTTGTCCTGCCGGGCTCTCGCAAATGGGAACCTTGATAATTTTTTCAAAGATTTTGCCGAGGATGGAGGTGCATATGGTCCTCCAGTGGATGGTGCCCACCTTCCAGGTACATTGGGCCATTCAGGGGGTACTCTGCAGTGTTGAAGGTGACTGTTTGGTCCTTGCACTGTGACAGTGCCCCGGCCTCCTCCCAGGGTACTGGCAAGGGCCTTAATTGTCTGATATGCTATCAAATGTTTTTTGTGCAGGCAGACCTTGAGGGCTAACCCCAGGCTCTGTCTTCTGTACCTGGGCCCCTGAGCGGTTTGTCCTTTGTTGTATTGTTACCCCTTCTCCCCTAATAAACATTTATAAAAATAAAAAAGTCTTTCTTTCTTGAATATCCAAAAGTCATAGCAAATTCATTTGCAGCATGGATGTGTACTGTTAAGAAAAGCAATTAAGAGGGAATGAAGTACACTTGTCAGTTGCATTGTACAGCTATGACAACAGTTAATATGTGCCAGATGTACAGCTTGTCCACAGCTGTTGTCATTTGAATCTTTGTATAACATCCTTTTTCCCTCCAACATTTACAGAATTTATAACTGTAGAGAGAATTGATCAAAATTACTCTAGTGTAGAACACTAGTAGTATAACAGCTTTTAGTTTTCCTTATGCATGGTTTAAAACTATTCCAGAAATAATTCTTCACATAATGCATAATACTGCACAGATGTCCATGTTTGATCTAAGCAGACATAATTAAGAAGAAAATGCTGACAGGAATAGAGTACAAGCAGTACTAGCTAAAGCAGAAAAAGCATGTGGAGGAGGTTAAAATGCCACTCTTTTGGGAGAACATATGCTAAATAAAGTCTGTCACCTGTATTAGTTCCACTAAGAAACAAATGACCAATGGTGTTAGGCAGGGCTTAAACACTAATACAATTGAATACTGTTTTTTAAATTTTATTGAATGACTTGAATACATTGGGATTCCCTTTCCCAACAGAGTTTTTATCCCTAAGTAACAGGTTTTTGCTTCTTTTTGTTTACTATCTTTCACTTCCTTGCTCTTTGAATATTTTGGACCACCTTCAATATGAAGGACTGAGAATGCCTCCATTCACAGCTAACCCAAAGGTCATTCTCCAGAGTGTGTATTTCAGTTTCCTAAGACTGATAGAATGGTTGACCTTTGGCTATTATTTAAAGGGTAGGTACCATCATTACTACAGAAGTTTCCAGTGTAAAGGACTATGGCTGCCACACTTGGAATTCAACTATATGCTGTTAGTGTGCTTTGCATTTAGAGCATGCTGTCACAGAGCATCTCCTAGGGGTCCCTTTCTTGGGACCTTTGTTTCCTTGCCTTGTCTCTGAGTCCCCTAAAGCCAGCCACACTTGGATTCTAGAGAAAAGGGAAGCCCAAGTTCCTTCCCACTCTGAAACCCCAGCTTTTTCAATATCTCACTTCCCCCAGTACTCTGCAGCCCGGCCTCAAGAAGCCAGCAATCAGCTCAACTCCTGAGAGAAGAACTTTGCATCTTCTTGGGGGCACTGGTGTAACCCAAAGTTCCAAGCAGCCAGTCTCCTCACTTAAGTCATTTGCTGGGGCAAAGACCACCCAGCCAGAAGTTCTCTGCCCCTCTCCAAAGGTTAAATCCACCCTTCTGTCCCTAGTCCATCCCAAAAAATCCAGAGCACTGTCAAGAATAATCAGCTGTTCCTTTTGCAGTCTTTCCATTTTCTGAGACTCCAAGTTCCTCATCTCTTCACTCATCTTAGTTTCCAGACTGAGTCCTCAAGAGATGAGAAATGGTTAGTTAAGCCTGTTGTTGCACTTGCATGTTTATCACAGTCTCCTCTGGACACTTTTGTACACAGGCTAATGAGGAATAATGAGTGACTTAATATTATGACAACAAGAGCACGATTAATGCAGAATTATTATAAGAAAACCCATAGTCCTATTGGTTTTGGTCTCTCAACTGACTTTGGAACAGGGATGTGTAATTTGTGAACCCCAAATGATAGAGGTTCAAGATTCTGAGCCTAGATAGTCATGCCTATCAGGCAACCAAATGGCAAACTTCCCTTAAGCATAAATTAGGTGGGTAACTTCACACATCTGTAATCTGTGTGTCACATTTATCCACAAAAAATGAGGTTAAAAAGCACTTCCTTAAATCACATAATTGTTGTAAGGATGTATACTATTATTTGATGAGGCAGAGATCCTAATCAGAGCAGAAACTGAGTCTGGGGGAAAAAATAAAAAGAAGGAGCCTACCAAGTAAGATTACTTACAATCTAAATAAAATTCATCTTGTGTCACAACTACTATATAATATTCTATTTTTTTTATTAGCATGCAAGTTGATGTTTAATTATGAGATGACTTGTAGAAAATTCTGGGTGGGATTATCTGTGTCAGCAGGCAAGGTTGCTTTGTCTGTCTTGGCTGTATTGAATTGGTGCTATGTTGACTTAATTCCTGGAAACTGTGCATTCAAGATGGGCTAAGATTCTTGAAAGAAGAGAAGCATTGGTGATGTGTAAGGGGTGCCCATGGCTGCATGGCCACCCCCTGAGATTGCCAGTGCACCCCTTGTGAAAAGCACTGCTGACACTGCCAGTGGCGCCTGCAGGCAGTCACCGCTTGCCAACCCCCCCCGCCACCGACACCACCATGGCTGCCTGTGGGAGATACCCACTTGGCCTGTCCCTGCTGCTGATACCACTGTGGCTGCCTGTGGGAGCTCCCGACTCGCCACCACCACACCGCTGCTGCCGACAGTGCCAATACTGCCTGCAGGCGGTTCATAAAGAGAGGATTCTTCATGCTGTTCCTGATCACCATTACTTCATAGCTGGTGACTTGAAACAAGATATACTTACAAAACACCCAGACACCAGACTACCACTTCATCCACCAGCTGAGCTACAAGGTTTGAGCTGTCTGTTACTGCTAAGCAGAGTAACAACACTGTGATAAAAGACCACATAAATGCCAAGGATACAGAGACAAGAATTTATGCTACATAAATGGAGCTTTCAAAAGCATTTTTAAACTAATATTTGTGGTCTTATATACCCCTAAGAATGGGACAGTCCAATGCTTAGAAATCATGAAAATGAAGATAATGATTAAAAAAAAGGTTTTTAATCATTCTGTTTCTAATTCTAATTCTAATTTGGTTTCTAATTCATGCAATATTAAAGACATAAGGAGATTTTACTCATCCAGTCTAAAAGCAAAGATCTTGTTATAGCCAAAGTGTTAGCTATATAATTTAGGTTTGATTGCTTCAAATCAGTTTATCCATTGTTTCATTCATACTACTTATGACACAATGCACAATTTAACCTTAGTCATTATAGATTCAAATAAATTATTGAATGATGTACTATTTATATTAACTGTTATGTTAATTACTTGGGGTCATAAAATTCAGTTCTGCAGTAGCAATGATACTCTTGTAATGTCATATGTACACAGATAATATAGAAAAATATCTTGTCTGAGTCATGAAAAAATCAACCAAATACTTTTGAAAAAGAATAGGTACAATTTTCATAGAATCAGATGATTGGTAGGGGTCTAAAGACTATCTAATCAACCCCCCTGCACAATTTCAAGATTCACTGTTCCAAAATTATCCTAAAGAGATGCCTATTTAGCCTCTGCTTGAAAATCTCCAATGAACAAGATTCTACAATGTTCCTAGGTAACCTATTCCATTGTCCTACTACTCTTACAGATATTTTTAAAACAATTCAACTTTGCTTCTACTGAAGTAGAAAATGAAAGCCACAAAGCTAGCTATAAAAAAATCTTAAAATTAAGACTTGGAACACAGAAAAAGTTGTTATTTTTAATGAATAATTACTAAGAAAAATAAATATAAGGGCACTCAAAAATATGTTTCTACATATTACAAACTTTTTTGCAAGAGGAAAAATAAACATCCACACATAATGAAAGAGCTCTCTAACTAGATGAATACAAGGTTAAGACTCCTGTATAGGCATAATACTCTTTTTTTCTAGTACCTTAAATAATTCCACCAAGTTGAACATTTTTTTTTCTGATTTGTTTCTTGATGACCTGTATGGTTGAACAGGTTAAATATTTTGTGTATTTCAGGCAATTCAAAGGTACAGATAAGTAGCTGAAGCATGATGAATTTTTATATAAGGTAAACTAACAAGTGATACTGCATTGGTTTATTCACCTTTGTTTCTTGAGCATCTTAGAATTTGCATCAAGATGGCAACTTCGGGATTAAGGTAATTAATAGGTTTAATTATAAACTCACGTTTGAGAGATGCACTGTAATTTAATTATAAATATTAATTCCACTGATGATTTATGAAGTCATGGAAAGAAATTTTAATAACCAAATAGTCAAAAGTAAATATAAATGGAAACATTATTTCCTATTTGTATTGTGAATATAATTTAGAGAATTAGTTTGATTTGATACTGATAAGGGTTCTTATATGTCAGAGTACTGGGAATGGACCCACCCTGAAAATTCTAGGCATGCTCTTAAAAGAGCAGTAAGTAGATCTATTAGAGTTAATACTTATATATGTCAGATTTTGAAGAATTGGTGTAAGGACCAGAATGTAAGTTGTTCAATGGAGAAAAGGGTTGAGTCAGAGGAGGAAGTCAGACTAGAATCATGAGCTGAGCAGAGGATGAGGAACAAGAGTATCTAAGGCAGAGAGCAAGTGAGAGTTGCAAGGTTGCCAACTGTCCATAAATTTATGGAGTTCATTGAAAAAAACGGTTAAAACCACTTGTCTCGGAAGTTTTGAAAAAAAAAATAGAGCTATTCATACACAAATAAGAAACAGTGAGGTTGCTTAAAAATTTGCCGTGACTGTCAGAATGAGGTTTCAGGCAAGTGTCAAAGGACAAACAGAGTAGCACCACTTGGTTCCTGAGAGAAGCACAGCTTGGCCCTACATAGGGAAGTCCCTGTGTGCTCTAATGACCCATGGGAGCTCCCGTATCTGCCTCCTTCCCCACCCCTTCAGCCCTGTTTTCTGGTAACCATCTGCTTAACCTGCTCACCTGGAAAGTAGTCAGGCCTGTGTGGCTCTGGGCAGGAAAGGGAATGAGGCATTGCAGCCATGGCAGTACTGCGGGACTGGGCAGTACTGTGGGTCCAGTCTGGGATGGGGCAGGGAGTGGAGCTAGCAAGGATAATGTTGGGGGATGGGATGGGGTCAGACAGCACAGTGTGGGGTACAATCAAGGGTATCAGTGTGTGTGAGTAAGTAGGGGGCCCTGCGGTAAGGACAGAATGGGAACACCTGGGGAAATGAGCAATGAGCAGAAACATTTGGAAGGGGAGATCCACCAGTAGTTTCTATCCCTGGCTAAACCCAGTACTCCACATTATCTCTTATAATTGCTCCCCCCACCCGCCCCCCCGACACACACACTAGAATGGGACATAAGCAGCTCTGCAGTTTTATACCCTTATTATTTTGCAAGTTCAGAGTTTGGGGGCTACCTTTTTTACTATTTGTATGCCTGAATCTTACTGTTGGGGGTCACTGTTGCTTCCTTCCATCTCCATAGCTCCTTCCCTTACCTCCAAGGATGTTCTGAGCAGCAACTCAGCCAGGTAGTGTTATTCTAACTGTCAAAAGTAGACTGCTGCCTCAGCCCTGAGGGCCTGGACATAAAATGGAGGCTGCTCCGCACCATCCTCCAATCACACAGCCTTCCTGAGGTCACATGGCCACCTCATCTGGGATGGCCTGCACATGCCAGCTGCCCTGCTGCCACTCAAAGCCCTTAAAGTGGCAGGCACCAAAGGTGCTCTGCCACAAGGCCATTGAAATGTGAATACATTTGTGACATTTACACAATGAGCCACCACAAATGACTGAACTGAAGCATTTGGTATATGGAGCAATGACCAACTCTTGTATCAAAGCCAAACAAACAAGATCAAGTGCCATGGTTTTTTATTTGTTGAGACTCACTGCTCATGTCTACACTTGAGCATTTACTGCACAGTAACCAAAATTACTGTACAGTACACATGCATGCCTGTACTGCACAGTAAATATGGTGACTTATGCCAATCTGTGCATAAATTTGATACCTGCATGATGCAGGTATCAAATTTATGCCCATTTGATACCTGCATCATACTTACTGTTTATTGTGCAATACATTTAAGCCAGTGTAAATACATGTGTAGACATGCCCACTAAGATTCACCCATGCCATTTAATAACTTTGTAAGAACAAGACTTATTAGAAAGAAATCAAACTTGAACAGATATCTCTCTCCATGAGGATCAAGGGTTTCCCTATAACCACCTCCTTTCTTATTTGTAACAAAAATAATATTATTACAATTCAAAATTGTTTAAAGGAAGTAGGAACTTCTGTATTTTTTTTACATGAGAAAATAGACATGTTTGTCCATTGTCTCTCTGAAAGTAGTCTGCTCTCTGTTGAATTATCATGACTCCTAGCTCTTCATTCATCAGCCCATGTGTGAGAATAAGTTATTGTAAAAATTGATGAACCCATGGTAGAGAAAAAAAATAAACTATAAAATTTCCGATTTGAAAGGAACCATAACTCAGATTTTAATCTTATTCTTCTGAATCTTGTCCTGGATGAGAAAGTCTAGAAACCTGCATATGTCTAAAAAATATAAATTAAGATGCATAGCCTTTAGTTCCTATATAGACATTTCCTTTACCATACAGTTATAACATGAAAACTTGTACAACCCCAACTACAAAAGTTGGATTAATTTACATAGGGAAACTGAATCATAGAGCATAATTCCAAGTGTATAATCAGTATAGTGAAATAAGATACTCTCTTTCATTTCATCAGTTCATAATGTGTAGGAGCTTATAGGCTGCTTGATAGTTGGCAGGCTTCATGGCTGCAGCAGGGCCTAGTAGACCTGCAGTTTTGATCCCCCTGTGCCTTAACACACACACAGTGTCACCTATGCCATGAGTTTGATTTGTCAGCAGTTTGAGGTGCAGTTTCCCCAGAAACCCTTTCACCTATCTCCTTAAAACATGACAGGCTTTGTGGCCTCAGCAAGGGCTACCATCCCTGTAGTTTTCACTCTGCTGTAGCTTAACACGCACACGACATGAGTTTTACTTTCAAGAGTTTCAGGTGCAGTTTCACAGAAACCTCTGCACCTATCACCTTGAAACTTGGCAGGCTTCATGCCCTCATCAGGCTTGGCAGGCTTCATGTCCTCCTGCAAGTTTAATCCAAATAAGCCAAAAAATGACAAAGTTATAAATATTTCATTGATTCCCCATTATATTGTATGCCGAATCTCTGAATCGCTCCAAATTGGAAGAGCGATCTGAATTTCCAAATTGAATCACTGGCATCCGAATTGGCTGAATCCAAATCCAATAGTTCTCTATTCGCACAGGCCTACTGTGTGTGTGGACTGACTTGGGACTAACTTTAGTTCCAAATCAGTCTACACACAGAATTAATTCTCTTTAATGCCTGCACATGTAGATGCCTGCCTAAACCCACTTAGTGTGCGTTAAGCTTAGGCTTGCTTAATTCCACATGTAGACATGCCCAGTGAGGATAAGATAAACTCAGTTTAAAGTCTCTGATATGATTCTGAGAGTGCAGAGATTTGATTGAAGATTTTGTGCATCTCAAGTGATAGGGCAGGACATACTTATTTCAGAGATGCATGAGCTTTTGTAGGCATCTATTTTGTTAGATGATTTGTCATTTGATGAAGTAGGCTGTTGTCTACAGACAGATTTCACTTTCTCCAAGGAAAATTCTGTTACCCCTGAACTGCAGGGAGACTTGAGGTGGCTGGGTCAGTTACAATAAGTGAGACTTCAAACCAGTCCAGTCATACAGAATACATTGATTTATTGACATATTAAACAAAGAAAAAGGAAATGATCAGATACATTACATATAGTAGAAGTAGTCTTTGCTTGGCAACATTGCTGGCCAGGTGAAGTCATCATGCAAGGGGGTTTCTGTGAACCTGCACAGTGGTGTCTTTGGTATCATGTACCTAAGTTCCTTTTCACGCAACCTTCCATTTTATACCTTCCAGCTTCTTTGCTTGCTGTTATCCAATCAAAATTTACCACCTCTTCAGTTGCTGATCCTTGTCCACATCACATCTCCACATGTCTGGCGGTTGTCTCTTTTCATTTCCTATTGTTTTCTTCTTGTTACCTGTTCTTGTGTATAGTTAACAAGTTATCAAGCTTGTAATAATCATATAGTTATTTTCAGATTATAAAGTGGGGAGCCATTGTGGTCAGCCCAGACTTGTTCTATTTCAAATACAGATATTCCCTTCTTTTTGTGGCCAGTTTAGACATCCACATGGTCCCCATCATGGCCTTAACGTACAATATTATGTTACTCTATGATCAACCTTAACTGTGATACTATAATTTCTTCTCTATATATTTTTCTTTCTCTTCCTTAATGTGGTTAGGTCCAGACATATTTTGTCTGTGTCCAGACGTAATGCTGCCTATAGCTAACAGTTAGTCTTGTTTCTTGTTTCACATCCTAAAAGGTTGTTATTTATAGGTTACAGCTTTTGCAAAAACAGCAGCAAAAAGTAGGCTCTGCTCTGCCAGAAGCCTTTTAGGCTTGACATATATTTTAGGATCCTACAGTTACTTTGTAGGATGAGGGGCATAGGCTATAGTTCCTGCTATCTCAGGAGAAACCACAGAGTGTAGAAGTTCATCATTTTTTTTTTCATACAGTAAAAGTGGCCACTCTGGGAAAAAAATAACTCAGGAAAAACCAGAGTAAAGTGGCTCCCCTGAGAATATCTCTTGGGAGACAGAACTTCTGTATAAGCAGCCAGTGTGCTTTCTTAATTTTTCCTCCCCCTTCCATAGTGGGAGGGAGAGCTGGAAAAGCCCAGTGTTGAAGATGCGTGTTCTGCTTCTAGCTTGTTTCCCCTATGAATTTGAAGCATATGGATGCCAGGAACCATACAAGCATACTCCCTCCCCAGCTGCAGCTGGGCTATAACACAGCACAAGGGATGGGAAGGTTGGAGGACTCTGTTCATGGTACAAGCCCCTCCCCCATCTTCCCCGACCCTTATGATCCCTGCTTACATTAAAACAAGCAAACAAACAAAAAGCCTTCAAAGGTCTCTGGACTGTATTCTCTAGGGACCCCTTGCAGACCAGAGTCCACACTGCAGGCCATTTACTTCTATGTTTGAACTTCTGTACAGGTCAGTTTTTTCTCTCAGGAAAACAAACCTGGGAGGATTGTCCTGATTATTTGAATGTGTGTTTGCAGCTGGAGAGAAAGTACCAGCTCTTAGAGTTTAAATAGTGTTAATATTTGTTTAATTAAATTGAATTTGCACATTTTGAATATTTCCTATGCCTTTTTAGACATACTTAATGACTATCACTGGATATGGTTAGTGAATTAAAGTACTCTACTTCAAATATTAAGTTTTACCCTGTAAGCTTAATATTCAATAGCAGCTTTAAAGAATCTCATTTCCATACCCACATCCAGGAGCACAATGCAACAAGTGCTAGCACTTATGTTTTTATACTACTATATGTCCTAAGGATCTATCACTTATGCTAAAATTCACGTGGTACAATTAAATATATTTTTAATTATACAAAAAAAAATTGTTTAGATGTCTTAACAAGCTCTTGATGAAAACCTAATTTATTTGATTACCACCAACTGAAATGGCCATATGGTTGAAATATCAGCAAGGAAACTGAATAATTATCCCATAAATACAAATAACATGCTGTTTTTCTTGAAGTATTCAGCATCATCATCTCCCAGCTTAAGAAACATTGTCATGTGATGATTTCCCTATAGGCCTTCCTAGGCTTCTAACTTATTAGCACACATCATTGATGAAATTCTTCTGTTAACATTTCTACCATCAAGTATCTTCTCATTAAAAAGAAAAGTAGTACAAAAATACAAAAAATTACTTACTCCCATTTGAAATTTTACTAGTTTTCACTAATGTGTGTAGATATTTATATTTATTTTTCTGTCTTTACACTAATTATATTTAATTGTTTACAAAATACATTTTAATTATCTCTATCTACATTTTTTGGGGTGAAAATATATGTTGCTACTTTATAGAGGTACATGATTAAAATTGTGATTTTTTAAATAACTAACAGGAGTCTATACAGGAAGGTGTTCATGATAGAAATTAGATTCCTCCCCTTCCCCACACCCTTTTCAACAAAGCAACAATACTAATACTTTAACAAACATTAATATGCTTTTGTTCAGTATTCTCTTGATAAGAACATTTCAGTAATTGAATAACATATCATTTATGTTACTAATTATACATTATGAATAAGAAGTTTATGTGCAGCTTAGTAAAGTCCCTCCCCTCTCCCCCCCCCCCCCCCCGCCCGAATTTAAGCTATCCAACCTATACAGAATATGCATAAGAGTTATGAATACATAAATAATCAGGACTGTTACTATTTGCTGATTCATAAATGGAAAACAAAAACAAAAACAACAAAACCCCTCTACCTTATACTATACTCTCAGTTCTTCTAGTGTTTTCTCTCTCTAGAGTTTTCTTACAACCAGTCACTAAAATAAATTATAGTAGTTTTATCCATTCTACAAATTAGAGAAGGCCGTATACTTGCAATCAATTTACAGAATACTTCCTCTGTTGCTATGGATCCTTGTTTGCCACCATCCTGTCAGCTCCCTTTGTGCCCCGGTGGGCTCAGTGACCAGGGTGCAGTGGCTTCTGACTCCCACTTGGGAACCAACACTTAATTTTTTTAAGGTTTTTTTTCTAATGATTCCATGCAAAATTGAGGAACCACCATTTTTTCAGTGTCTGTGAAAAGTGTGAAACCACTATTTGAGTAGGTTTTAATTATCAGTATATAGTTGAGCAAGGAGCTGTACCACTGTATTGCTTTAGGGATGAGTGTAGGATCATGACTTGGATTGGCAAACATAAAGCAAATGGATGAACACCCACTACAAGAGAATTGTTGAAGTCAACCAGAGCTCCAAAGGCAAGAAACACACCAGGTTATTTTTTGAAGAGCTGTACCACATCCTTATACAAAACTGGATTGTCACCACCATTCATAATTGTTGTTAGTACTAAGAAGTGGGGGCAGCAGGTGAAAGAAATTACCTAGGAGCAGAAGGTTTATGAGGGTTGTGGGGATACAGAGTAGCCAGGGGTGCAGTTGAAGGTATAACTGAATTTCTACTCCTTTGACTTGTTATTGAGCAATAGTCCTGGGCACTAAGGTACAGGACACAAGGCATAGCTCTGACAACACAATCATCAACATGCAGAATGTAAACCAGGGGTGGGCAAAATATGGCCCGTGGGCTGGATCTGGCTAACCAGGCTAGTCTATCCCACAGGGCCCCAAACATTTAGAAAATTAATATTTATCTGCTCCTGGCTTCTGTCATAGATGATAAGAGCCAGGAGCAGCAGGAACCAGGGGAAGCCACGGCAGGCTCCTGCAACAGCAGGGCCCACCGAGCCCCAGCCCCACCCCCAGCTGGAAGCCCTGCCTAGCAGGCTTCTGGCCAGGGACCATGGAGCTGTTCATGCCTCCTGCACTGGTGTGGGACATTCAGGTAAGAAGTGGTGGGGGAGGGAAGTCAGGGGAGGACTGTGATAATTGCCTCAGTCCTTGGGTCTAGGATGGCTCCTGCTGAGCTACAGTCTGGCCATGCAACTGGGAGGCACATGGTGTAGGGTGGCCAGCAGGTGGGCAGCAAAGTGTGGAAAGCAGCAGCAGGGGACAAGAGGAGTTGAAGCGAGCAGTGTGTGAGACTGAGGGGCCTGCACTGATGTCTCAGGGCCCAGAGTCAGGTCAGGGCTGGCAGGGGTCTATTGAGCTGGGCTGGGCTGCCAGCAGAGAGAGATGGGAGCTGGCCAATGTATTGGTGGCTTTGGGCCAGTTGTGGTACACCTTGGCCTCCTGGGGGAGGTGGAGCGGCCCTTGTGGCAATCCTCGGGGCCAGCAGTGTGGTTGTGGTGGCCATGAGGCTTGGTGGTGGTGGCAGTGGTGGTGGCAATGGTGGAGGAGGAGGTGAGCTCAGCTGCTGCCACCTTCTCCTTGTTGCTGCGCTTTACAGTGGTGCTTGTAGGGCTGCTCGCGGGAGCAGCCACTGCTGCTGTGGTGCTCCCACCATGCCCCACAGCCATGCTCTGCCTCCCCATGTGGCTGCTCCTGT
>NW_005841993.1:1293024-1293845 GCF_000455745.1 Alligator sinensis
CCACTGCCATTGCCACTGCTCCTGCTGTTCCCAGCTGTCATGCTCTACCTCCCTGCATGACTGGCACTGCCTCGGTGCCTCCCCACACCACCTCCATGGCTGAGTGTCACTTGTGCTCAGTGCCATCTCCACAGCAGGCCAAAGCATTCATGGTGGCCAGAACAACAACGATTGTGGCAGCAGCAGCGGTGGCTGCAGGGGCATGTGTGTACTTAGCAGTGGCAGCCACATGCAGAGGTGGTGTGGGGAGGTGGTGTGTGGGAACACTGCAGCAGTGGCAACCACATGGGGAGTTGGAACACTGCAGCTGGGCATGTGGGGAGCACTGTGGCAGCAATGGCAGCAGCTGCAGGAGTGGGTGCAGGCCCAGTGGTGGCAGCCATGTGGGGAGGTGAAGCATGGCTGCTGAGCCTGTTGGAAGCACCACAGCAATGCTGGCTGCTCCGGTGAGAGGCCCTGTGAGCACTGCCACGAGCACAGCGACAAGGAAGGTGGCAGTGGCTGAGCCCGCTTTGTCCTCCTCCTCCACCATGGCCACTGCCATCAAGCCCCACAACAACCACAACCTCCCCGTGGCCCTGAGGGGCACTGCAATGGGTGCTTTGCCTTGCATGGCAAGAAGTGGGAGGTCAAGGTGCACCACACCTGACAGCCACCAAGCCATCGGCCAGCTCCCATCTCTCCCTCCTGGAAATCCAGCCCTGCTCTATAAACCCCTTCTAGCCCCCACCCAGCTCTGGGCCCTGAAACACTGGCGCAAGTCCAAAGCTCCCACATGTGGCTTGCTTCCACTCCCCACCACCCCCACCTCCACTTTCCCT
>NW_005841993.1:1293855-1300977 GCF_000455745.1 Alligator sinensis
ATCCACCTGATGCCCTGCACATTACCATACCCACACAAATCCACAAAAAAACCCATATGCACTCACCCACCCACAACTCCCCACAATCCCCACAGTCACCCACCCATACCTCCCAACACCCCTGCACACCCCACCCCACACAATATACAACAATAAGACTGCATTTTGAGCTATTATGCAATCACTTCTACATATACAGCACAAACACAAATCAGGACAATGTTTTTTTTTATTTAAATTAAAATATATTATTATGGGTGTTTGATTTTTAGTATATAATTAGGGTTCCTCCCCCCCGCGCCAAAGATGGCAAGTCCTATTCCCCAAAGGACTAGTTCCAGGGGAAAGGGGAGCGACTTCCAGTGGCAAAGGTCCAAGTTTAGGAACAGGAATTCCAGTCCCAAGATGGTGACCAGGCAATGGGGCACCTGTTGAGGGGTGGGGCTACCCATGCAGCCCTCGATAGCTTGCCAAAACTCAGTAAGAGGCCCTCCACCTGAAATAATTGCCCACCCCTGATGTAAACCCTGATACCGTTCCATCCAAGTCACACATGGCCCCAGGAAGTGCACTTATGGACTTTGAACCCTGAGAATCTGGAGGAATCCATGTCTCCAGAGACACAATTTCTATTATCAGTGGGGAGGTTGTTCCATTGCCTTCCTTTTACAGCTCCCCAGGGCCCCTGCCACTGACCAAGAGACCACACCATCTGAGCTCAGAACAGAGGGCAATTTGCCCGAAACAGATCCAACCATATGCACAGGTAAGGGCCATTCTGCACTGCATTGATGTCATGGAGACCTTGTTGCAGAGGAAACCACCAATCTCAGACCCAATTCTTTAGTATAGGGGCCAGGCTATCTCCAGACCTAAGGACAGGTAAGCAGAGTGGTAGGTGTAACAAGTAATCCATAGCCATCCAAGAGTGTCATCTGACAGCTTTTCACTGGCTTTCCCATGCATCCCTCATCTTTTGAGGTCTGGTGGAAAAGATTCACTTGTGAATCTGCCAGGGCCCCTGTGACAGTCCATCAGGCCAGCCAGCCTAGTGAGTAGAGATGACCATGGAGCTGGCAGTTGCAGAGGTAAGAGTCAGAAGTCATTAGACAGGAGCCAAAATGCCAAGCCAGAATCAGGAGCTGGGAAATGAGGAAGTCCAAAAGTATGTCAAGCTGGCATCAGAAAACAGGTCTACAGGGAGAATCCAATGACCAAAATCCAGGAGAAATCCAAAGGCTGGGTGAGGAACCAAGGAAGCCAGACATGTTGCTGGGAGAGGAGATTTTCAGCTACTAAAGATGTGTGTATGGTACAGCAAGGTTCAGGTTCTGGGGGAGTTTTTTAATTGCAGCTCCAGAACCAAGCAGAGGGAAGGGGCTGGGAGTCAGCTGGCCTTGAGTAGTGGTCACTAGGTCAGTGCATTTAACAAGAGCTGCAAGGCAAGAGCCTGCCTGAGCCTTACAGAGCTGACCCAGGGAACACCACAGGAGTCTTACAGCACCAACCCCAAAGATAATATTTCAAAGCAAGGAGAATTATGCAGAGGCAATTATTATGCCTCCACCCTAGACAGACAATGCACATGGCCCAGGGTTTCAAAGGCTGTTCATTCAGTAAATAGATGCAACAGCTGAACGTACACTTTCCCCCAAGGCAGCCCACAGGAGGTTTCCTTGGCCACTTGACATCTTATCAGCCACTCTTGGAGAAAATAATTCATGCTTATTCACAGTACCCAGAGTCAGTCATTCCTTTTGCCAAGAAAAGTCCAATACCTGTTGCCAGGAAAGACCAAATCACTTCCTTAAGAGATGGAATGATACCCCCTCCAGCCAAACTCCATCTCTGATGCTGTAGAAAAACCCCCAGTTTTTCTTTTTTTTTTAATTTTAAAATGCATTCCCTCCCCTTCCCCAACCATTTCTGACTTTTCTCTCCCTCTCTATTCCCTATAGATAAGTATAAGTGAGCTCAAACTTAGGATAAGATTTAAACATTTTTATTTTGGTAGCAAGTTTTTGGTTTTGGATACCCATTGTTTTATACTGTATAATTATTAGGTTTGTATTAATTTTTACTGTTGTATGTTGTATTATTATCGTTTTTGTATTGATTTTTATTGTTTCATATGGATATTGTATGGTTTAGGCCTGTGTTTGTAAGTGAACGAAAGTCATGTCAAGTTTCCATTTTCTGTCCCCTGCCTGGGCATCCCATGTTGCAACAATATGATTCATTGTACCCCTCCCATGTAAATTGGTTCCCTGATGAAGGAGAGTGATTGGGAATGATTGAAATACAATGGTAGTGGGCCTCTACTGAATGGCCTGTAATGACTGGGCCATCACCTCACATTTATTCACCCAGGAACCACGGACCTCACCCAAGAACAGAAACAAGACCAGCATTTAAAAAAAACAAAAGACCCTGCAGAACCAGCAACTCTACCATTGTACCCCACCATTACAGACACCCAAAACTTCACATCCCTGCATGGAGCACACATGCTCAGTGTGCCAGGGGCTGACCCTTGCCTGGGCATGCCTCCTGTCACTAGGGTCACAGAAGGTCTGCCCCTATAAAAAGGGGCAGTGAAGAGAGACCCAGTGGGAACACCATTTCAATCCGGACCCGACCAGCTTCACATCACCTATGCACCCCAGAGACCCTGCTGGTGACCCCCTTTGGACAACACCGAGCTGAAGGAGACCCAAACTGGCCATTGAGGATCAACTTCCAGCCTGGGATAGGTAGATATTACCTGCACACCTTCTCCGACAATTTGGACTCTCTCTTTCTCTGTCTCTCTCTCCTCCTGGACTTCAGTGGACTTCAGCTCCTGCACCAAGCCTCTTTAACCGCTGCTGCCATTGTGTGTGTGTGCGTGTGTGTGTGTGGGTGCAAGGGAACCAATTTGGCATTGTGTCACCATCTCTCCTGTTCAATAAAACCACTGTCATTTGCAACCCCGAGTTGGGTCATGTTTTGTTAAATCCCAGTCCCTTCCCTATCTTAAATTCCAGCCTCATTCTCTCTCTCTTTCTTTCTCAGCTCCAGTCCCCACCCTCTCTGCTAGTTTCCCAATCTCCTCCCAATTCCATGTCCCCTTTTCTGCCACCTCTCAGCCTCTCCTTGCTTTCCTGCTGTTCCTGCTGCCTGCTGCTTTTCCTGTGATTTTCCGCTGTCTGTCTCTCTGTTTTCAGGCTTTCCCTCACTTAGCTGTCCTGCAGCTTTCTCCAGCTTCCAGCACCTACTGCTGCTCCCTGCAACTTCTCTAGCTGCCCAGGAGCCATCCTCTGGCTCCCCACACCCAGAGCCCCTCTTTAACACCCACACTTTCCCTTAGTTCCATTTTCCCTGCCCCCATCTACCTTTTCAGCTCCCCCATAGCTCTGGTTCCAGTCCCAAACTCTGTGCCAGCATGCTTCCCCATTCTGCAGGCTTTGAAGGTTGCATTTTAATCAATTAAAATCAATTAACTTAAATTTACCCCTGAGCCTCATTTCTTCAGCCCAGGCCCCTGTAGTCTACCAGTTCTAATCCCAGTCCTGGTAACTTTAACTCCCTACACTTCTACTTTCTTACCTTAACCTTTCCCCAGGTATCCCAAGTACACCAAGCAAATACATACATACATACATACACATTACAACACCCAACTTAGGAACTCACTTGTGTGTATGTGTAGGTGGGTGGTATATGTGTAAATTAGTGAATACACATCTATATACACACACACACACACACATATATATATACACATATATAGATATCATTGTGTGTGTGGTATATGAATTAGTAATCCATGTATGTGTATTGGATGTGCAGGTGTTGGTAACTGGTAACTGATTCTGTCTAAATTTAATGTGTGTAGCATGTATGGGCTTAAACTGGTGATAGGTGTGCATGAACCTAGACTAGTTATTTTGAATGTGTGTGTATCTGGGTTGCTAGTGTGTGTGTGTGTGTGTGTGTGTGTGTGTGTGTGTGCATGCGTGTGTGCGTGTGTGCGCATTTATATATGGCATTGTGTGCATGATATACAAATTAGTGATCCGTGTTTAATTTTGGGGGTTTATAGTGTATGTGTTTGAATCGGTAATAGGGATGTATGTACCTAGGCTGGTTTGAATGTGTATGTGCCTGAGTTGGTAGTGTGTTTGTGTATGCACCTAATTGATTTGTGTGTTTGTATATGTGCAATTGTGTTATGCCCTCCTGTCTAACACCACAATATTGAGATCCTGAAAGTTGGCCTGACCCCACAGGGCAACAATGCAGCGGGCACATCTACACGAGACGTTTACTGTAGAATTGCCTAATTAACTACTAGGCCTGTGTGAATAGGCAGATATTCAATATGGCTTTAGATCCAACCACTTCAGATGTCAGGGATATGATCCAGAGCTCTGGACCAGGTTCCCACTTTGATCTGGCTGAAGCGGCTCCAAAGCTTCAGAGCTGTCTCAGAGATCCGGCCATAGGGTATAATAGGGAATCAATGAACTATCTATAACTTTGTTGGTGTTTGTCTGATTTGGATGAAACTTATAGGGATGGTATCGTTTGCTAAGAGCCTGAAGTCTGCCAAGTTTCCAGGAGATCAGTGCAGGGGTTTGGAAGGAACTGCACCCCAAATTCCTGAAAGCCAAACTCATGTCACATGTGTATATTACATCACAGGGGCTAAAAGCTACAGAGCTGCTGGCCCCTGGAGAGGCCACGAATTTTTCCAAGTTTAAAAAATATAGACGCATGGATTTGGGGAAAACTGCACCCCAAACTTCTGAAAGCAAAATGCATGTCACGTGTGTGTGTAACACCACAGGATGGTGAAAACTGCAGGGGTGGTGACTGCTTGAGAGGCCACAAATCCTGACAAGTTTCAAGAAGATTGGTATAGGGGTTTGTGGGGAACTGTACCTCAAGCTGCGGACAAGCAAAACTAATGACATGGGTGACAGTGTGTGTGTTAAGGCGCAATGGGGTGAAAGCTGCAGGGATGGTTGCCCTTGCTGTGGCCATGAAGCCTGCCAGCTGTCAAGGAGATAGGTACAGGAAGGATCTGGGTTTTGGGGCCCCCCCATCCATGGGAATGTGAGGGCCCATGGGGCCCTGCACCTCTAGCTGCTGACAGGCAAAGCTCATGACATGGGTGCTCGTGCCTGTCTCTGTCTTGGGGCAGTTAATTGTCAGTATTGATTATTTCCTCTCCTTAGTCTGTGGCTTTGTAGGTGTTAATCCTTGCTACATAACTCATTAACACCTAATTAACACCTACAAAATCACACACTAAGGAGAGGAAATAATCCATACAGACAATCTACTCCCCCAAGACAGAGACAGTCAGTTGCACAAGCAACCATGTCACTAGTTTTGCTTGTCAGCAGCTAGGAGTGCAGGGCCCCATAATGAAGAAGCCCTGCACTGATCTCCTTGATAGCTGACAGGTTTCTTGGCTGCAGCAGGGGCCACTATCCCTGCAGCTTTTATCCTGCTGTGCCTTAACACACACAGTGTCACCCATGTCAAGAGCTTTGCTTGTCCACAGCTTGAGGTGCAGTTCCCCACAAACCCCTACACTTACCTTCTTGAAACTTGGCAAGCCTTGTGGACTCACCAGGGGCTACCACCCATTTTTCACCCCATTATGCAGTTTTCACCCCATTATGGTGTAACACATACACGTAACATGAGTTTTGATTTCAGGAATTTGGGGTGCAGTTCCCCCCAAACCCCTGCATATATTTTCTTGAAACTTGGCAGGCTTCATGGCCTCAGCAGGGGCCACCATGCCTGAAGTTTTAACCCCCCTGTTAAATACATGTGACGTAAGTTTTGCTTTCAAGAATTTGGGGTGCAATTCCCCCTGAACCTCTGTACTGATCTTCTTAGGTCTCGGAATGCTTCATTCTCTCAACAGAGGCTACCACTCATGCAAGTTTCATCCAAATCAGACAAAAAAAACCCCAAAATTATAGATATTTCATTGATTCCCCATTATACTTCCCCTTGTGGATCTCAAAGACAGCTCCAAAGCTTTTCTGAAGCAGTTTGGAAGCTCTGAACCACTTCAGAAAGCCTAAAGAAGCCAGAGCTTCGATACAGACATGCTGCTTTGGTTGCCAAAGCATCTGAAGTGGCTCTGGATCCAAAGCACAGTCTGAAGCCTTGCACAGTCCTATTAACTATGCAGTAAAGTCTCAGTGGGCACACATACACAAGGCACTATGTCACTGTAGTGATGTTGGTGGGCATGAACCATGATGCCAAGGGTGTTTCAGTGCAGGGGCTGCCTGCTGGATAACTCAACAGTACAGCACCTTCATGCCCCAGCCAGCCCCTCCACAGCACACTGAGTCAGGATGGATCAACCCCAGGTCAGCCCCTGGGTCCCTGCCAGCTGGGGCTGCTCTGACTCAGCTCAACATGCTGCAGTCCCAGGTACATGTACAAATGTGGCACCCAGGAGAAATAAACTCTGGCATGAACTGCACCATAGTTTATTCAGTCAAATGAATTGCATGTGTAGATGCATCCAGTGAGAGCCATGATTTCTCCTCCCTTGATGGTGAAATTCCATCAAGAGTTTCACCAACCCATTGCCCTGGTCTGTGTTCCTTGTTGACTGATGGTCTCCAGCTGGACCCTGATGAAAAAGCTATTCCTAGGAGCTGGGACCAGCCAGGCAATGCCATGAGCATGTGCCCCCACCCTTCAGGCTGCAAATCATGTTCAGAGTTTTTTATTTCATCATCATACAAAGGCTATCTAGTAGACACAGGTGTTGGGATTCACTGTGTCATACACTATCATAGGAATGGAAAGCACATAGGAAGGTCAGGTTGGGGACCTGAAAAGACACAGTGACAGGAAGGTTTTCTTTTGCTTCTTTCTTCTCTCTCTCACCCTCCTGGAAGGCAGGCACTATTGAGAAAGGAAGAGTCCCAGGGGAGAGAAACAGGGGCAACTGGTTGATGCTGGAGCAGATGTCATCTGAAGTCAGAGTCCCAGAGTGGTTTATGGGCAGCACTTGAAAAGTCCAGTCCCCAGTCCTACCACAAAGTGTGAAACCCCATGAAGCCCCAGTCCTCCTCCTGAAAGCAATTCCCTCTTTCC
>NW_005841993.1:1301008-1302771 GCF_000455745.1 Alligator sinensis
GGAGAACACATACTGACCAAACCCAAGGTTGATCTCTCCTTGCTGCATCAGGACACATTGGTAGTGGAATAACCTGCTGGAAGTCCAGCATGGATAGAGAACAGTATTCAGGGCAGACAATTCCATCTCCTCTCATCTTTAGCTGGAAGCAAATGAGATGTGCATAGGAGCAGTGGGCAATGATGGTAAGGGTTTTCCTTGGGGTAGGGAGGTGAGATAAAACTTTCTCATCTGGGTCTTTAGAAGGTGAGCACACATCCCCAGTTGATACTATAACCACTATAATGGAAGCATTATACATTCCATTCATTAGATCTTAGCCATAGGTAGCATTCCAGCCTGAGCCTCATGTTCAGGGATCCTGGTTTTCTCTGATTTAAAGAAAAAAAATCCCCAATTTTTGCATTAAAAATGTAACCAAAATTCCACATTTTTCCATGATCAAAATGAA
Organism: Alligator sinensis; assembly: GCF_000455745.1. Lineage (NCBI taxonomy): Eukaryota > Metazoa > Chordata > Crocodylia > Alligatoridae > Alligator > Alligator sinensis. Next base: position 1,301,460 of record NW_005841993.1, read on the forward strand.
ACACCACTAATAAAATTAAACAACACTTTAGTGGTGGTGTTCCATTTTAATCATGAAAAAATGTAGATTTTTGGTTACTTTTTAATCCAAAAATTGGGGACTTTCTTTTTTATCAGAGAAAACTGGGATCCCTCCTCATGTTGAGGAGATCTCCAGTTTCTCAGCCATGCCAACAAAGCAGTCTACCCTTTTCCAAGACCCGTACTACTTTTGGGGGACCATTTCCTGCAGGAGTAGAACTCCTACTTCTGCAGGTGAAAATTATTCACCAGTGAGACATTGGAAAGAAAGTACCATTCCTGGAATGACAGGGAACAGGGTGAGAGAGGTTCATCTGCATCCCAGAGTTACCCCTGAGAACTTGCAACTGGACCATGTGTCCAAGACAGAGAAAACTGATAGAAGCAAATTCCTGGCTGAGCTTCTCAGGAGAGTCCCATTCTCTCTTTGCTAGGTAACCAATGGATTACCTGATTTGAGAACTAGGGTTTCATATTTTAGAAACCCTGATATCAGAAGTATTTAAAAAATGCTGCGTGAGGTAGCACAGTGCCATTCCTGGCCTCTGAGGGAGAGAGAGGGGATAGGGGCCTTATCATTTCCAGATCTCGTCTCTGCAAAACTGGCAGATGAAAAATGGTGGTAGGAGAAACTGCTGAGATATCCCATGCTAGCTGAAAAGTTTGATGCATTTAACAAAATGCCAATGTCAGTCATTTCTATTTATAGGGATAATATCTGTATGAGGGAAGGGAGAGCATAAAGGCCACAACAGAGGCTCAAGGACAGGCTAAAATACAGTTTTCCCTGGCCCTTCCAAGAGAGGCAGGGACCTATAGCATCATGTAGAAATTGAAACTAACACATTACAATTAAAAAGAGAGGTGATATAATCTATTTCTCTCTTTTTTGAAAGACACATAGCAAGGAGGGTGGGTGTGAGGATTGCGAGCAGGAGTTTCCCACCAGAGAAGGGTGTTCCACGGGGGTGGCTAGCCAATCAGGGATACCCTATACATTCAGCTGCTCTTTGTATTCTCTGGCAACCAGGGAATGTTTGGAGCCCCCAAGCTGAAGCAGTGCAGGCTTTGTGCAGTTCCCACCGAGAACCTTGAACACTTTTATAGTGCTTTACTGGTGCTTTTCCTACTGGAGGAACAAAACTGCTAGACTTCTGGTGCTTCCCTTGAATGCATATACACATCCTATAATTAGATCAAGAGTACATATTCAGGAGTATCAGAGATAGGGAGGTGACGGTCTGTCTTTACATGAATGTTGCATGACAGCAAGTACAGTACTCCCTACCCCT
>NW_005841993.1:1302802-1308859 GCF_000455745.1 Alligator sinensis
CCCCGCTTCCTTTATTAACAAAAAAGGGGCAGGAAGCGAGAGGGATTTGAAAATTAAATAAAAATTAGAACAGTGAAGAAATTGATCTATTTATGGAAGAGTAATTTAAATAGCTACCATACATATACATAGTGAAAACTAAAGTCAGAGTATAAGGCAGTCAGAGTCACCCTACATTGGAGTTACTCCTGCTTTTCAGTGATGCCAATGAGAAGAAATTTCTGGATATTCTGTAGAGGTGTGTATGTGTTCTTTCACTCTTCATACAGCAGAATATTAATACCATGAATGAGAATATGATGCAAAGTAATTTCTCCATTGACTTTTTTTGTTAGAGACTAGTAATAACTCATATTAAATAGATCCCCTTATTTTAATACCTTCACAGCAGAAGGCAGAAGAGGAAAAAAGAAAAAGAAAAAAATATTCACCATCCCAATTTGCTAATAATTATATACAGATGAGAACAAGGACATACTCCAACAATGCAATATTGGTCTATTTTTTAACGTATTAAAGTTACCAAAATAGACAATATACATTTAACATATTCATTTTACTCTGGTGTTTTAGTCAACCCTTTTTTAGTCTTAGAAGGATAGGCTGAACAAAAGTTGACAGTGTGAAGTCTGTAGACCATGGAAACGTAGGGTTGTGGCCATGCCCAACCAATGAGTTCAGCTTCCACAGTCTTTACTTTCAATGTCTTCCTGGTACTTTCATCTCAGACTTTGTACAAAGGCTTATTTGCTGCCATTTTACTCAGGCAGCGTGCTGTTATTAAAAGTCACCCTCAGTTTTTGAGGATATAGTATGTGACCGTAACCTCTCCTTGCATGGAACCCTTTTAATTCTCATTCAGTTCTCTTCTTTTAAGTGATGGATGGACCTACATCAATACAAAAATAATATCCTCATGCCCTCACATATAACCTCTTCCTTTACCTTCCTGCCTGTAACATTCAGTTTTTTCCCCAGGTGTTTGCAAAGGTCAAAAGCATAGTCCCTCCTACATTGTTATTCACTGATGGCCTCTACCTGGAAATTCTATACTGTTTTTGATGTAGATTAGATCTTCAGTGAGTTCTGCATTTGTACTATGAATACTTTTCCCCCATGAACTAGATGGTTCCAAGACTTTTGGTCCTCACCAAAAATTTCAGATACCTAAGTTTCCTGCTTTGTTGTTAGTTCTCTAACATCTCAAGCCATCCCTGCAGTAACAAAATGATTTTATCTAAGCATTTAGTCAACTCAGGGACTTTTTGTTCAGTTTTCCCTCTCACATTCCCTTACGCATTTGCATCCAACAGTGGTAACTGACTTTTTTTAAAGAATAGTTGTTGATGTTAGGCTTTGTCTTTAAAGACATATGAATTTATCCCTTTGAAAGTTACTTTATATATATATATATATATATATAGCATTTACATATATATATATATACACATATACATACATACATACATATATCTATATCTATATCTATATAGTTAAACCTGTACTTCACTGTGGAAGATTAATTTGATTGTTTTTTTTTTTAACTTTTGTCATCATCATCATCATCTTCACCTTATGGTTTAGGCATCATTGCCTGTTCCAACTTCAAAAACTTTCAGAGCATTGTTTCCATCTGCTTTCTTCTCTTGTAGACTGTAATTGAAATTTTTGACATGGGTGAGCTACCAACCCCCTACACTACCCCGAACCTGGAGGACCAGACCAGAGCCCCTTTAGCTGACATTTTCACAGTTTCCTGGAGACCTTCCTGGTACTCTAACAACATAGTGAACATTATTAGATCCACTGTAACTGGTATCTAGGCAATGATGAACCTTGAGCAAAGCTGTTACTAAATGGTCCTTCATTGTTATATCACTGTGACTTGCGTGTAAGACAGGGGCAAGCAAAATATGGCCAATGGGCCAGATCCATCCCGCCAAGCACTTTCATCTGGCCCACATCCCTCCCCCACAACAAATATTGCTACACCCAGCCCTTCCTCCCATGAGGGTGGAAGCGAAACACCTGTGTGTACACACAGCCCCAGAAACACGCAACCCCTATTGCCTGGCTCCCACCCTCATCAGCAGAAGGGCCTGGCTGGCCAGCATGCAGCTTCCATGCAGGACTGCTGCTGCCACAGCCCCTGGGACCTTCCCCAGTTTCCTTCTGGCTCCAGGAAGCAGGTAGGGAAGCAGCATATGTGGGGCTGCTTCTGGGAGGGAGCCTGGAGTGAGGGGATGGATCTGGTGGTAGAGCGGAGACTCGGCCCGGGGGAACATAGGGTGGCAGCAGCACGGAGCTGGGGTGGGCAGCATGTGGTTGTAAGGGAGAGTGGGGGATGTGGGGAACCCCTATGCTCTTCATGCTGTGCAGCCCCGGCAGGTGGTGGCAGCAACAGGTGAGGTGCTCACAGCATATGCATCCAGTGGGGCGTGGCTCCAGCCAGCACTACACATCTCAGTGAGGGGTGCAGCCTCCACATGGCTGCCTGTATCACCAGTGCTCCCTGCCACTCATGTGCAGCCCCCACACTCAGACATCAGGAAGGGAAACCCCACATGCTGGAGACAGGTGTGTTCTCTGACAGGGCTGTGCAGCATCAGAGAGAAACTTCAGGCTCTAGAACTAGGTACCTTCCCTGCCTGGGGCTTCCCTCCCCTGCAGCACAGCCCCTGTGGAGAAGGCAGCCAACTCCAAAACCTGAGGCTTCTCTCTGGTATTGCACAGCCCCAGTAGGGAAGGCACCTGGCTCCAGCATGTGGGGCTTCCCTCCCTGCTGTGCCAGTGCAGGGGCTGCACATGAGTGGCAGAGACTGCTGGTGATACAGGAATCCATGCACAGGCTGCACCCCTCATCATGATGTGCAGAGTTGGCTAGGGCCATGCCCCACTGGATGCCTGTGCCCTGAGCACCCTGCTGGCTGATGCACCATGGTGGGGGGGTGGGGTATGTGGATGGGTCTCCACACCTTCCAACCACCCTCACACCCAGATGCTGCCCCCACAACCCCCCACATATACACAACCCTTTAACATACCTTATGCCCCCACACATCCCCACACCCCCTCATAACCCACCCACACATCCACATCCTACCACGCACCCACACCCACACATCCCCACACCCCACCATATGCATCCAGCATACACACACACCACACACATCACATATACCACACACTCATACCCCCACACATACACCACACACATGAGACACTCACACCACAGATACCACACAGACCACACCCATGCTACACACCCCACACAAATACACCTTCCACGCACCACATATTCCATGCACACACCACACCCCCCACACACCACACACACAACCTCCCCCCCACAATATACAAAACTAATAATTTATTTTTGAGTTATTATGCAACCACCTCTATATACATTATGCAAACACATAAAAGAACTATAAGGTGAATAGAAAACTGTATTGTGCTCAGTGAATAGTCATCAGTGGCTCCATGTCTAGTTAGGAAGAGGTATCAAGAGGGGATCTCCAGGGATCCGTCCTGCCCATTACTGACTAAGATGATGGCAGTGCAAATCTGTGTATGACATTAAGTTGGGTGGAGTTCTACACACTGGAGGGCAGGGCTAGGATCCAGAATGACCAGGATAAACGAGAGGTAGTCCAAAATCAATCAGTTGAAATTCAACAAGTGCAAATGCAAAGCCCTGCACTGGGGATGGAATAACTGCATATATAAATACAGACCGGAGAATGACTGTCTGGACTGTGCTCTACAGAGAAGGACCTGAGGGTTACAGTAGACCAGGGGTTGTCAACTGGGGGTAGGCGAACCCCCAGGGGTACTTAGGAAGGCCCTACAGGGCACGCGTGGGCGGGAGGGGATGGAGTGCTGCCACCCAGCACCCCACACCGCTGTTTCTCAAGAGCAGGGTCGGGGGGAGCAGCAGCAGTGGCGCCCCACTGCGGGCTGCACAGGCACTGCCTGGCTGGCCAAACGTTGGGGAGAGGGGTGACATGCAGGGGCCATCACCCACCACCCTGGGCTGCCTCTGCTCCGTGTCCGGCCGCATGCCTCCCTCACTCAGCTTTGTGTCTGGCTGCATGCCACCTTCCCCTCGCACTTCCCCGCCTGCATCCAGCCACTGTGAGTACACTTATTTTAAAAAGATGAAAACCCCTGTAGTAGTCTATGAGATGAATATGAGCCAACAGTGTGCTCTTGTTACAAAAAAAAAAAAGCCTACCGCATACTGAATTGTATTAACAGGAGTCTCTCGTACAAATGAAGGAACTGCTTTGTCTAGTTTTGGGCTCCACACTTCAAGAAGAATGTGGACAGATTTGGAAACAGTCCAGCAGAGAGCAACATAAATGGTTAGAGATCTGGGAAGCTTGACTTATGAAGAAAGGCTGAAAAGAATTAGGGCCATTTAGTCTGGAGAAGAAAAGACTGAGGGGAGATTCAATAGCAGTCTTCAAATACCTGAAGGTCAACTACAGAGAGGCCAGAGAAAGACTTTTCCGTGTGGTTCTAGGGGACTGGACTCGGACAATAGTCTCAAGATGCAGCAGAAGAAATTTAGAAGGTTTAGAAATAACTTTCTATGAGAGTGTTAATTGGAACAGGCTATCTAGGGAAGTTGTGGAATCTCCATCCCTGGAAATTTTTAAGAGCAGATTAGCCAGACACTTGGCTGGAATGATTTAGTCTTAGACGATTCTGCCTGGAGCCAGGGCCTGGACTAGACAACCTCACAAGGTCCTTTCTACCCCTACTTTCCTATGATCCTGTCAACCTGTGATCTATCACAGTGGTGCTCAACCTTTTTATCCTGTGGGCTAGATGGACAGTGCCCAGTCCCTTTGTGGGCCAGGTCTGGCTGGTGAACCCTATCTGGCACCCAGGGGAGGCATGGTAGAGCCCTGTCAGGCTGTGCGGAGAGAAACGAGGGGCAGCCTGGCCCCAATTTGGCTGAGGGTAGAAAGGGGACTTGGCCTGGTCCTAAGCTGGCCTCACCAGGCAGGAGCCAGGTGTGGCTTGACCCTACAGGAAGGAGGGGGCATGGCTTAACCCTGCAGAAGGAAGGGGATGTGGTCTGGACCTGCCGAGGGGAGGGGTGATAAAGGGGCATAGGATGGATTCAAACCAAGTGTGCAGAGGGAAAGGGATGTGGCCCAGCCCCAATCTGGCCATGTGGGGGGAGGGTCATGGCCCAGGTCCAAACCACCACGCAGAGCTTGGGATTCTGGCAGCAGGGAGGGGGTGACAGTTTTAACTACCACTGTTCCCCCGCTAGCAAATTTCTTGGCCCTTGGGGAGCCCCACAGGCTGGATTTCAAGGCCCTGTGGGCCACATCTGGCCGGTGGGTCAGAGGTTGAGCACCCCTGATCTATCAACCACCGCTCACGCAGGTTTCTAACCTGTGTACAGGACCTCCACCTGACACAGGAGGTACATGGTCCCACTAGGGGGAATGCCATACTGGATCTGGTATTGGCAACGGGGGATGACATGGTTGGGGACCTCCAGTTCGGTAGCCATCTGGGGGTCAGTGATCACCTAATAATAGAATTCACCATAAGACGTCGAGTGGGTAAGGTAACTAGTAGGGTGAAAGTACTAGACTTTAGGAAAGCTGATTTCAATGAACTCAGGCGATTAGTCAAGGACGCACTGCAGAGTAGCAGTTTTGAAGTGATGGGAGCCCAAGAAGGGTGGCTGTGCCTTAAGGAAATGATCCTTCGGGCACAAAGCAAGACGATCCCCGAGTGAGGCAAAAGGGGGAAAGGGGCCAGGGGGCTTCCCTGGCTGACCGAAGAAATCTAGGGCAGCCTAAGGGACAAAAGGGGAGTACATAAAAAGTGGAAACAGGGAGAGATCACCAAAGATGAATATACCTCCTCTGCTCGTGCTTGTAGGGAGGCAGTTAGACGGGCCAAAGCTGCCATGGAGCTGAGGATGGCAACCCAAGTAAAAGACAACAAGAAATTGTTTTTTAGATATATTGGGAGTAAAAGGAAGGCCCAGGGAGGAATAGGACCCCTGCTAAATGGGCAGAAACA
>NW_005841993.1:1311068-1315265 GCF_000455745.1 Alligator sinensis
CTGGACCTTTTCAGCCTCCGCAAGAGAAGGTTGAGAGGCGACCTTGTGGCTGCCTATAAGTTCATCACGGGGGCACAGAAGGGAATTGGTGAGTATTTATTCACCAAGGCACCCCCGGGGGTTACAAGAAATAATGGCCACAAGCTAGCAGAGAGCAGATTTAGACTGGACATTAGGAAGAACTTCTTCACAGTTCGAGTGGCCAAGGTCTGGAACGAGCTCCCAAGGGAGGTGGTGCTCTCCCCTACCCTGGGGGTCTTCAAGAGGAGGTTAGATAAGCATGTAGCTGGGGTCATCTGAACCCAGCATTCTTTCCTGCCTATGCAGGGGTTCGGACTCGATGATCTATTGAGGTCCCTTCCAACCCTAACATCTATGAATCTATGAATCATGACAGAATTTTTTTTTTGGAATAAAATTCAAATATGTCATAGTAGGTGGTTGACTTTTAGTGTAGGTTTGGGTTTTTTATGGTTCCAAGATGGCAACCCCCCCTCCCAAAAAGAGTATTCCCAGAGAGCAAGGGGAAGGACTTTTGGTGGGAAAAGGTCAGAGGGTGGGGGACAGGGGGTGGGACTTCTGGTCCCAAGCTGGTGACAAGCAGGCAAGGCAACTTTCAAGGGGCAGGACTACCCATGCAGCCCTTGACAGCTCACCAAAAATCATCAAGCAGCCTTCCACCCAAAATAATTTCCTGCCTCTGGCATAGGCTGACAGATCTGGCCTCCAAAATAGATTTAATTTATATTCTATAGCTTCTTCTATAGTTTCTTCCAGTTTCAAAGATTAGTTCATAAATTATCGATATGTCTACATACTTATCATTCATCAAATTAATTTAACATACAGAGAGTTTAAGGGATTAAAGTTTTAAATCAAATGAAGTAACAACTGAGTTATGTGTACTAGACTGTCCCTCATAGACAGATTTTAAGTGAATGTTACTGTGATGGTGGCACTTAGGATACCTCTTCGTATCCTCTCATAATCTCCCAAAGAACTATAGGTACCCCAACTTTCTCTCCTGCCACGTCTTGGATGTTATTATAATATGTTCTAATTTATGATGTCACTAGTCGGGAGGGTTATTATATATATTTTGAGGGGGGACTTGTTAATTTGTTTGTTCATTGTTTGTTCGGGTTTTTTTACTTTATTAGGAGTCCCAGTATTATAGAGGAATGCCTCGCTCGTCTTCATGACTATCTACATGCACTCGCGGATATATATATATATATATGTGTATATATATATATATATATACATACACACACACAGTCTGATTCAGATTAACGCTCATCTTTATTTTTATCTTTTATCACTCTATACAAACTTTCTTTACTTTTAAGCAGAAGTTGTCCATTTATATCCTTTTCCTTTTTTTTTTCTTTAGTCTTATCAGTCATATTGACTTTGTAATTCTATCTATATAATGTTCTTATGTAACTGTTATCAATTTGGTTGGACTGAACTTGGTATTAGAAAATGAAGTCTCTTTATCTCTTGTTCATCTGTTTTTCTTTTTTGGGTGGACTTTTATCTTCAAACCCCGCCATATACTTTCTCTTTATTTTGTTGCTATAAGTGTGTACTTTTTATCCTACGTGTGCCTGAAGCCTTGAATCCTCCCCAGATGCTGTCTCCAAACTTGAAGGAGTGGGTCAATTCACTCTCTTTTCTTTGTTTACTTTCCAGAGCAACAGCCAGATGTGTCCCGCGGTGTGTCTCCTCGGGGATCCACCCCTCTTCCTCTGAGCTCTGCTCTCTCCGGTGTCGTGAGAAGTCTTGAGGTAAGTCTCTTATCCCCCAGGGGTCCTCCTTTCCCCTTTTTTTCTTTTTCAGCCACTCTCTCTTTTTCTTTTGAAACTCCTCTCTTTTTTCCACTCTTGGAGCTTCCATCCTAATATGGTAATGGCTCTGGAAGTGGCATTCTCTGGCTCTTTTCACCACATCGGTGTTTACTCTTTCACAGTTACTGATTAGTCATCTATTAAAATAGTTTTAAAATGTGCTAATTCTAATATAACAAAGGCCTTAGTCTATCTGTGTGTCTGTCTGGAATGCTCTTGGAGCACTTTGATTGGTTTCTCCAAGAGTGTTTTGAACAGGAGGTAGCAGTGGCATGGCAAAGTGCCTCCATGATGGCAGAGTTGCCCTCCCTCCCCCCACCACTGTGCTCCCTTGAGGCAGTGAAAGCAAGGAGTGCTGGCTTAGGGGGACAGAGGGGATGGCGAGGCAAGCTTCCCCCCATCTTCCCCACTCCTGGGAGGCAGCAGCAGCACTCCATCCCCTCCCACCCTCCTCTTCCCTGTTATTCCTGACAGGCAATTGGCTAGTATCTAATAATGTTTCATAACAAAGCTAGAGAAATTACGTCTTCTAGGCATTCTATACTAAAATTTCTTCTGGAATTCTTAAAGTACTTTAAATATATTTAAATCAATGTAAAAAAAAAAAAACCAAAAACAACAGGTTCGAAGCATATTGGCATTTCATTAAGTATTATAAAAAATTATAAACAGAGTCACAGAAAAAGCCCCACAGCCAAATATGTAGCCACAATGTATGTGTCTTAATCATGTATCAGCATTTGTTTAGTCCACAAAGATCCTCAGTCCTCAGCATTACTCTCTCTTGATGTGAAGGAGAACTAACAGAAGCATGTCTCAATTCTTTATATCAAATGCACTACTGCCTGGTAGCAAGATAGCCGCACAGTACAATTGTTTGTCTTGTGTACCCTTCCCTCCACCCCAAACTTGCTATCATTCACATTCCAGAGAATCTTTATGGCTAAAGCATTCTAAAATGAGACTCAGAATAAGAAACTGTGGTAAGTATGTTTTGCTTTTAAAAAATGTGTTTGATAACCCTGTTCAGCCAGGAAAAAAAAATCTTGATATGAATGTAAAAAAAAAAATCCCGTCAAAATATACAAAATAAAGAAACAAAGATCCTTGGTTTAACCAATAATGATTAAATGGCTAACAGCTTGTTAAAAAATAGGAATAAGAAACAGATTAAAACATTTTTAGAAATTTTCCATAAGTTGAGGGGTAATATATTAAAAAAAGAATACACTTGCTTGATATCATTTCTATTTCTCACAACCAGAAAATGGCATTTATTCTATGGGCTATTTTTATCCAGGCTTTTACTTGTGTAGATTAAATTACTTCGTCTGAATTATCACATATTAATCACCGTCACATGCAAGTACTCACTTGGATAGTCATTGGCCTCATCCCTCTGTAAAGCCTAGGTACCTATTTAATGAAATCTGAATTAAAATTCCTACAGATTTACAGAAGAATGTGTAATGTGCAATGAATAGTAACATAGCAGCCACCCTGTCTAGATATTTAGCTCCACAGTTACCTTTCAAAATTCCATACACTCCCTTTGTGCTGTATTTTGGACATCATATATAAGTTGTAGACAACAATCATCCACAGCCTTTTTCATTATACTGGGTGCATCTACACATGCAATTAATTCAAAACAATAAGCTCTGGAGGAGCTTGAGATGGAGTAAACTACTCCCAGGCACAACATCTATACATGAACCCAGAACAACAGCAATTTGAACCAGGGCAGAGCAGTTCATACCAGGGCCACTCCTGCCCTCTTCTGCCCCATTGTACAACTAACTGGCTAGCTGGAGCACAAGGGTGCTGAAAGTATGGAGCCATGTGGCTAGGTGGCAAGCAGGAATCTGGCCCCCTGCTGGCTTGGCTGAGTGCAATTTACACTCACAGTCAGGATATAAATGGGGTTTCAATTACTCCTCTGTCCCTACCTAACAGTACGGCAGTGTTAATTAGTTTCCTGAAGCTTAATACTGTCCCACATGTACCATATTTTCATGCATATACCCCGCGCAACGGGTATAAGCCGCACCCATGTATAACCCGTGGAAAATTGTATTTTTGTAAATAAGTCCGTGTATTCGCCACACACAAGTATTCCCCATGGCGGCGTATACATGGGAAGGTGGCACAGCCCGGCCCACCCCAGCAGCAGCGGCACAGCCCAGTCTGCCCAGGCCCAGCGGGGAGGCGGTGCAACCTGGCCTGCTCTGGCCCCAGCCCCCACGGCGGCGGCGGTGCAGCCCAGCCTGCCCGGGCCCAGCAGGGAGGCGGCACAGCCCACCCCGGCCCCAGCCCTGGCCCCTCCCCCTGCCCCCCATGGGGGGGA
>NW_005841993.1:1321949-1351602 GCF_000455745.1 Alligator sinensis
GCCACTCCACCACAGGCACCGGTCCTTGGCCTCAACCATCCTGGGGGTGGATGTGGTAGGAGAGTTCTCCCCCTCTAACCACCTGGGGGATGTTGAAGCCCTAAGACTGATACCAGTGGGCCCTGGTGGGGAGGGTTCCCTTTCCCAGGGCTCTGAGGAGGGCACTGATGCCACTCAGGCACACAAGCCATTTCCTACAACCCCAAATGAAGACTTCCCTGTCACAGACCCCAATGTGTCCTGTGGCTGCAGTGCTGAGGGTGAAAGAAGGAGGCTCCCCCACTGAATAGCTCTCTAAACCCAAGAGGGACCCTGCACAGAAACCCCTGACATTCACCCTGCCACCCCCCATGCCACACCCTGCCCCACCTCGAGGGGTTGCATCTCTCTCTATCCCAGTGTTGGGGGATGTAGCAGACCTGGCAGTTCAGGCAGCACTCCACCAGGGCTCTGCCTCCACTGTGGAGGAGGAGGAGGAGGAAATGCCTAACCCTTCTCAAAACCAGGAGGAGCCCGCTGAACCACAGGGCCAGGAGTAGAATGCCTCGGAGTCTGTGAGCTCCATAGAGCTTGCAGGAAATGTTGGCCCTACTGTACTTGGAGAGAATTTTCTCCAATTCCTGGAGAGCATGTGCGTGATGGTGGAGCTTAGGATGCCTCTTCATATCCTCTTATAATTTTTAAAGAACTATAGGTACCCCAGCTTACCCTCCTGCCACGTCTTGGATGTTATTATAATATGTTCTAATTTATGATGTCACTAGTCGGGAGGGTTATTATATATATTTTGAGGGGGGACTTGTTAATTTGTTTGTTCATTGTTTGTTCGGGTTTTTTTACTTTATTAGGAGTCCCAGTATTATAGAGGAATGCCTCGCTCGTCTTCATGACTATCTACATGCACTCGCGGATATATATATATATATATGTGTATATATATATATATATATACATACACACACACAGTCTGATTCAGATTAACGCTCATCTTTATTTTTATCTTTTATCACTCTATACAAACTTTCTTTACTTTTAAGCAGAAGTTGTCCATTTATATCCTTTTCCTTTTTTTTTTCTTTAGTCTTATCAGTCATATTGACTTTGTAATTCTATCTATATAATGTTCTTATGTAACTGTTATCAATTTGGTTGGACTGAACTTGGTATTAGAAAATGAAGTCTCTTTATCTCTTGTTCATCTGTTTTTCTTTTTTGGGTGGACTTTTATCTTCAAACCCCGCCATATACTTTCTCTTTATTTTGTTGCTATAAGTGTGTACTTTTTATCCTACGTGTGCCTGAAGCCTTGAATCCTCCCCAGATGCTGTCTCCAAACTTGAAGGAGTGGGTCAATTCACTCTCTTTTCTTTGTTTACTTTCCAGAGCAACAGCCAGATGTGTCCCGCGGTGTGTCTCCTCGGGGATCCACCCCTCTTCCTCTGAGCTCTGCTCTCTCCGGTGTCGTGAGAAGTCTTGAGGTAAGTCTCTTATCCCCCAGGGGTCCTCCTTTCCCCTTTTTTTCTTTTTCAGCCACTCTCTCTTTTTCTTTTGAAACTCCTCTCTTTTTTCCACTCTTGGAGCTTCCATCCTAATATGGTAATGGCTCTGGAAGTGGCATTCTCTGGCTCTTTTCACCACATCGGTGTTTACTCTTTCACAGTTACTGATTAGTCATCTATTAAAATAGTTTTAAAATGTGCTAATTCTAATATAACAAAGGCCTTAGTCTATCTGTGTGTCTGTCTGGAATGCTCTTGGAGCACTTTGATTGGTTTCTCCAAGAGTGTTTTGAACAGGAGGTAGCAGTGGCATGGCAAAGTGCCTCCATGATGGCAGAGTTGCCCTCCCTCCCCCCACCACTGTGCTCCCTTGAGGCAGTGAAAGCAAGGAGTGCTGGCTTAGGGGGACAGAGGGGATGGCGAGGCAAGCTTCCCCCCATCTTCCCCACTCCTGGGAGGCAGCAGCAGCACTCCATCCCCTCCCACCCTCCTCTTCCCTGTTATTCCTGACAGGCAATTGGCTAGTATCTAATAATGTTTCATAACAAAGCTAGAGAAATTACGTCTTCTAGGCATTCTATACTAAAATTTCTTCTGGAATTCTTAAAGTACTTTAAATATATTTAAATCAATGTAAAAAAAAAAAAACCAAAAACAACAGGTTCGAAGCATATTGGCATTTCATTAAGTATTATAAAAAATTATAAACAGAGTCACAGAAAAAGCCCCACAGCCAAATATGTAGCCACAATGTATGTGTCTTAATCATGTATCAGCATTTGTTTAGTCCACAAAGATCCTCAGTCCTCAGCATTACTCTCTCTTGATGTGAAGGAGAACTAACAGAAGCATGTCTCAATTCTTTATATCAAATGCACTACTGCCTGGTAGCAAGATAGCCGCACAGTACAATTGTTTGTCTTGTGTACCCTTCCCTCCACCCCAAACTTGCTATCATTCACATTCCAGAGAATCTTTATGGCTAAAGCATTCTAAAATGAGACTCAGAATAAGAAACTGTGGTAAGTATGTTTTGCTTTTAAAAAATGTGTTTGATAACCCTGTTCAGCCAGGAAAAAAAAATCTTGATATGAATGTAAAAAAAAAAATCCCGTCAAAATATACAAAATAAAGAAACAAAGATCCTTGGTTTAACCAATAATGATTAAATGGCTAACAGCTTGTTAAAAAATAGGAATAAGAAACAGATTAAAACATTTTTAGAAATTTTCCATAAGTTGAGGGGTAATATATTAAAAAAAGAATACACTTGCTTGATATCATTTCTATTTCTCACAACCAGAAAATGGCATTTATTCTATGGGCTATTTTTATCCAGGCTTTTACTTGTGTAGATTAAATTACTTCGTCTGAATTATCACATATTAATCACCGTCACATGCAAGTACTCACTTGGATAGTCATTGGCCTCATCCCTCTGTAAAGCCTAGGTACCTATTTAATGAAATCTGAATTAAAATTCCTACAGATTTACAGAAGAATGTGTAATGTGCAATGAATAGTAACATAGCAGCCACCCTGTCTAGATATTTAGCTCCACAGTTACCTTTCAAAATTCCATACACTCCCTTTGTGCTGTATTTTGGACATCATATATAAGTTGTAGACAACAATCATCCACAGCCTTTTTCATTATACTGGGTGCATCTACACATGCAATTAATTCAAAACAATAAGCTCTGGAGGAGCTTGAGATGGAGTAAACTACTCCCAGGCACAACATCTATACATGAACCCAGAACAACAGCAATTTGAACCAGGGCAGAGCAGTTCATACCAGGGCCACTCCTGCCCTCTTCTGCCCCATTGTACAACTAACTGGCTAGCTGGAGCACAAAGGTGCTGAAAGTATGGAGCCATGTGGCTAGGTGGCAAGCAGGAATCTGGCCCCCTGCTGGCTTGGCTGAGTGCAATTTACACTCACAGTCAGGATATAAATGGGGGTTCAATTACTCCTCTGTCCCTACCTAACAGTACGGCAGTGTTAATTAGTTTCCTGAAGCTTAATACTGTCCCACATGTACCATATTTTCATGCATATACCCCGCGCAACGGGTATAAGCCGCACCCATGTATAACCCGTGGAAAATTGTATTTTTGTAAATAAGTCCGTGTATTCGCCACACACAAGTATTCCCCATGGCGGCGTATACATGGGAAGGTGGCACAGCCCGGCCCACCCCAGCAGCAGCGGCACAGCCCAGTCTGCCCAGGCCCAGCGGGGAGGCGGTGCAACCTGGCCTGCTCTGGCCCCAGCCCCCACGGCGGCGGCGGTGCAGCCCAGCCTGCCCGGGCCCAGCAGGGAGGCGGCACAGCCCACCCCGGCCCCAGCCCTGGCCCCTGCCCCTGCCCCCCATGGGGGAGAAAAAGTCCACCGATAGCCTGCACCCCCGTATAGCCCACACACATCCATTTTTTTTTGTAAAATCGTGTATACCCCATGGGATATATGTGCAAAAATATGGTATATGGTGGCAATTTTCTCCGCAGCTAATTAGTTTACTCTGTAGTAAAGCATATGTGTAGACATGGCCCCTGAGCTCCTACAACAGGATGAGTAAAGGAGCAGGCAAGGGAAAATAGAGATTCTATCTACACTGAAAATGTATTCCCTTTAAATATAAAAAGGAAATGCCAGAATACATCAATAAGAAGTTTAGTTCCATGGTTAAAAACAAAAACACTTGAAATTGGTTTCATACATATTTTCCCTATCATAGACAGAATGTGGAAAGGAGAATGCTAAAGTGAGGGCAATCTGTAAGCAGGTTCAGAGTGATACCTTTAATATTTGTCTACATAATTAGCTCCACAGTTACCTTTCAAAATGGTAATCCACAATCACGGAAAAATGTGGATATTGGGTTATTTTTTTTAATCTGAAGATTGGGGATTTTTTTATCAGAGAAAACCTGTTGATGACATATCTAGCGGGAAGAAATCTACTGAAGTAGTTGTCATTATAGTAATATTATTAAACATAGATAATAAAGTAGTCAAATACATAGTTTTATTGCCAGTTGGACAACCTGCACAAAATGTTTTTGTCTTCAGATTCATCAACAGAGGTAGCTCAATATGATTCATATAGTAGTATTTCAGTATGCAATTTAAGCTATAGTTTAAATATACACATATATATTCCTTAACTATTTGTCACAAAATCAAAGATGGAAGCATATATATATGCTATTTAGCTTTTGCCTTACCTAGCACCAGGTTCTGCAACCTTTCCTATAGATTAAACTTTTGATCTTCCTAGGGTTAACATCTTTCCCCCATCCTCTTCTTCATTTGCACTGAAACACATATTTCCAAAGGTATATAGGTACTGCAAAACTGAAGTGATTTCGAGACCTAAGAACTATTTTAATAAATAATAGACACTTCAGAATCTGAACTTTTACTGAAAGGTAATGGCACCTCTAAATTGATTTTCAATATGGGATTGGGCTATCTAAATCACGTTGGCCTTCCAATAATAAGTAGAACATCTAAAATAGCTTCAAAATGTGGCACAGAATACTCTTTAACTTTTAACTGTAAGCACATATGCCAAGGTGATCTTTGGTTTGTAATTGTATTAAATTTAACTGCTTATTAATGGATATTATCATCCAAATAAATATCAAAGTGCTGGCTTTTTCTGAGAAAATAAATCTAATATAGCCAGCAGGCTTGTACTCATAAAACAACCCTATAAACAACAGTTGAAATTACATGCTTGCTGAAACTAAAAATTAAAGAAGAAATTCAGTTGAAAGCCCATTGAATATTACAACACAAGAAAGCCAGTCATTATGAATCATTTATTTCATTAGAAACACAAAATTTTAATGTCACTTACACTATTGGTTCATCCAGTCTAACACAATGTCTTGAACAGTAGCCAATAACTAACTTTGTAGAGAAAGACAATGGATTTGAGAAAAAATGCTCATTACTATTCTGCACAATTTTCTGAGGGGGTTAAAAAAATTCCATCTAATGCACAGTATTTCTTTTTAAGGTTTTATGTAATAACTAATGTGACAAATTAGATATAAGTTGAATGAAGCATTTCTAACCACCACCTTCTAAACTCTACTATGCATTAATTTTATCAGGTCATGAATCAAGCTTTTATAGCTAAAAAAGAAGATATTAATTTGGGGTTTTACAATTTGAAAATGTTGAAGAAGCCTCCATATTCTTTCTTCCCCAGATGAAAAATGTTGTTGATGAGAGGAGACAGATTTCTCTGAAGTCTAACAGAGAGATAAAAGACTGTTAGAAAAGACCTTCTTTTAGCCATGGAGATATAGATATTCCATAGCAGTTGGGTGCCTAAATTAGAATGTGATCTCAAGCTGTTAAATTTCACCAAAGTCTAACAGTGAGATACATAAAAAGCAGGCACTTACTTTTTTGACATTTATTTCCCTTAGGGACCTATACTATAGTCAACACTTTATTTTTCTTTATTTTGTTAATTAAAGTCCAATGACTGTTGAATTAAAAATGCATAAGCATTCTTACAACACGGACTAGAACCTATGACCCCCTTTTCCAGGTGATTGTCCCTTCACAAGTAGACAACAAGGTCATGTTTCCTCCTGTTCTTTTTGGTCCCATTATCTTTCACCATTTCCTACAGCACAATGTAACTTTCAGTGGAAAGGTGGAGAAGCACTCCTCTACAGGCAACCTGATAGCTGGTAGTAGGCACACGTTAGTAGGAAATGAGAGATAGGAGCATAGAAGCCAAGTCTTTCACTTCCTGGGAAAAAAGTTGCAATCATTAGGTTATTACCAAACACTGGCACTGAACAACTCAACAACTGAACACTGGCATTACCACCTCCTTTGTATGTGTTTATTAAAAAATAAATTAGTCAGCTATCCTCCAAAGACAAGTGTACATCTAAATCCAGTTGACTTTGAGTTCAAATGGTCTGGATGTCTGAAATCAGAACTACAGGTAGGTATGAAAATCCAGGACAAATAAAGGACTTTTAAAAAGTCACATTTGGAATTTTCCACTGCTTAATGTAGATGACTCCTTTTAAGATTGCTGAATATTATAAATCCCATCCCTAAGTTCTCAGCTTTCTCCATTCATTTTATGGAAAATATAAGTATCTTCCCTAGGGTTAACATTTTTTGATTTAGAGGATCAAGTTAGGCATTGTAATTCTGAGTGTTCCCAAATCAACATGTTTTTTTGATTTGACCTTCTAGTAGTAAGGGTTAGTTCCCTTCCTGTGATCTGACATGATGACATCAATAGGAAGTTGTCATCCATCTTTGTATGTGTGTTAGCTCTTGCAATAAAGCCCTTTTGAAAATAAGAAATCTCCCTGCCTTTTCCTGAGCTGGGAGATAGCACATGGTGTCAGGAGTGACTGAATCCTGCTACTAACAGGAATACAAACATCAATCAGCAATCAGGTGATTCCCAAATGACAGGCAAAGCTTTATCAGCAGATGAGTCCAGTTCAGGGCAGAGGCTCACTACAGAAACAATTCAGGCAGTTAAAATTGTACTACCAGAATAGTTTGATTTCCAGTCCCTTGAAATGTGGCCTACATGGATCAGGTGGTTTAACTACTTCAGGGAAGTGTCAGGACTGGACAAAAAAGTCTGAACTTTACCAAGTAAGTACTATTATCAACTCAATGGGGAATCAGGCGGATGAAATTTTGATGTCGCTGCCTCTTATAAATGCAGACAAAAAGTAACATGCCGATGTGGTAGAGGCACTAACTGAACATTTTTGGGGCAAAATAAATGTGATTTATGAATGAGCTAGATTCAATTTCCATGAACATGAGCCCTCAGACCTGAGGGCAGCTTTGTCACATCTTTGCATGCATTGGCTGAAGTTTGCCAATAAGGGGAGCTCAAGGAAGGACTAATTAGAAAACGCATAGTTGTGGGTCTTCAAAATGAAGCTCTCACAAAGATTATAGTTGGACCCTGATTTAACACTCCAGAAGGCTGTCACACAAGCCCACCAATCAAAGTTAATCTATAACAAAGGAAAATCATAAATTATTCCAAGCTCTATCAGGCATCAGCTAATGAAGATGCAATGTACATTGTCAAGAAAATATAACCAAAAATAAGTAGAATTGTATGCAAAATGAAAAAAGGGAGTGGTTCTATGGACACCCACAGAGACAACTAAGTGGGAAAGGGGGCCAGTGCTGCAGGTGTGGTAAAATCCCTGGACATGGTTATGCTAAGTGTTCTGCTAAGCAAGAGATATGTTGACAATGTAAAATGAAAAGTCAGTATGTTTTATTTTGTTGCTCAACCACAGGGGTCCATGAAGTCACTGAATAGGACTCAGAGCATTACACTATGTTATAAGCAGAATTTATAGAGTCTTTATCAGAATCAAGACTCTGGATGACAGTAATAGAGCTGAAAAAAGACCTAACCCATAATGCCCTTATTTAGGCTTCAAACAGGTGGAGGGAGAAAAAAAGCATTGGAGGGGGCGGCTGAGCGTACATGTTCATGCTTGAACACCCTCTCTCAGAAAGCAAGTCTGTGGGGGAAGGGGTGGGGGGAGGGGGAAGAATGGGGCGGGGGGGCAGATCAAGGCCTCCCTGCATAGCCAGGGCAGGGTGAGGGATGGAGGTATGAGTGGCTCATTCACAGGGCACCTGGTGTGGGGAGAGGGTGGCAGCTCCTACCTCTGCACTAACCCTAAGAGGCATGTGGGGCATGTGCCCTGGGTTTGCGCAGGGCAGGGTAGGCTGCAGCTGCAGGCTAGGACCAGGGCAGCACCAGGCTCTTCCTGGTGGGGGCAGCTGGTCCAGGCTGCACTCTGGGTAGGTGACAGTGATTCTGAGAGAGGGGACTACATCAAATTTTTGGGTGTCTGTAGTGCCCACACCCAAAGCCTCACTCCCATCACCACTGCTGTGTGTCCTGAGTGCAGCCCAGCCCTCCTACCACTGGGAAGTGCCCTGCACCACCGCAGCCCCAGCCCACAGCTGCAGCCCATCCCATCTCATGCAGATCTGGGGGCACAAGTAGCAGCAGGAGCCATACCCCCCAGATGAGTCGCTCTCAGGTCAGTCCCATGCCCTGCCAGCTGTGCAGCACCTACCCCAGCCTTAGCCCCATACCCACTCCCTTCCCACCCCTTTTGCAGCCACTGGAAGCCCATGGCTGGCCTGTCATCTGACTCCTCTGCTG
This sequence comes from Alligator sinensis, assembly GCF_000455745.1. Lineage (NCBI taxonomy): Eukaryota > Metazoa > Chordata > Crocodylia > Alligatoridae > Alligator > Alligator sinensis. The sequence continues at coordinate 1,330,662 of NW_005841993.1, forward strand.
CCCCGAACTTGCAGAGGCTAAGTCCCGTTACCTTCCCTTCTGCTGCCTATGGCTTCAGACAAGGTTAAATCAAATTCATGTAATGTCATAATGACATAATATTTCCTACTTGATTGTTGTAAATATTACTTTTTAATGTAATGAAGAGCCTGTGAAAGTTGTGAATTTGGCCCTAACTATGGATATTTTACTGAATTAGATAATAGCCTCTTATGCCAAGTCTGTATTTGGCCCCAAATATACTATTCTGTTTTTAAATATGTCACCAACTGTTTAAAATGCTTCCCTTACTTGCTTTTTTATTTCATTTGTCAAGGCTGCAATCTCTTTATAGACAATGAAAATATATTTCATCAGATTGTTATGGATTCTCTTCTTAATGAAGGCCTTCCATACGGTATCTCATCCTATTCTCATAAACAAACTGAGTGGCTGGGACATAGATGATTACACGGTCAGGTGGGTGGCAAATTGGCTTAAGAGTCACACCCAGAGAGTGGTGGTGGCTGGGTCAGTATCGACCTGGAAAGATGTGGGTAGGGGGGGCGCCCCCAGCTCAGGCCTTGGGCCTGTGCTATTCAATGTCTTTGTCAGTGACTTGGATGAGGGTGTAGAGAGCACTTTGTCCAAATTTGAGGGTAAAGTAAATGCACTATTGAGAAGGGATCAAATCCAGGCAGACCTGGACAGGTTGGAAAAGTGGGCAGAAAAGAATAGGATGCAGTTCAACAAAGACAAGTGCAAAATGCTGCATCTAGGGAGAAGAAATTGCCAACACACTTATAGGTTAGGAGGTGGCCTTCTGAGCAGCATAGCAGCAGAAAGGGATCTCAGAGTCATTGCTGACTCCAAGATGAATATAAGCCATTGATGTGACAAAGTAATCTGTAAAGTTAACCACACTCTATCATGCATTAGCAGGGAAGTGATACTTCTCCTGTATGGGGCATTGGTCAGACCGCAGGTGGAGTACTACATCCAGTTCTGGGTGCCGCACTTCAAGAGGGATGTGGATAAAGGAGAGAATGAGGGACCTGGATCTCTTCAGCCTCTGCAAGAGAAGACTAAGAGGGGATATTGTGGTCATTTACAAATTCATTTGGTGGGTGGTGGAGGCAGCAAGAAATAGGAGATGCTCTGTTTACCAGGGCATTCCTTGGAATAACCAGGAACAATGGACACAAACTGACAGAGAACAGATTTAGCTTGGACATCAGGAAGAATTTATTCATGGTAAGGGTTGCCAGAATCTGTAATGGGCTTCCAAGGGAGGTGGTGCTGTTCCCTACCTTAGGGGTCTTTAAAAGGAGACTGGAAAAGCACCTGCCTGGGGTCATATGAACCCAGCACCCTTTCCTGACCAAGGCAGGGGGTCAGACTCAATGATCTATTGAGGTCCCTTCCAAGGTTCCCTCCAAGGTGCACATGTGCATGGCTGTGCACGATTCAAAATCTTGCTGTGAACCAACTTTTTAATGCTGTGCACACATCTGGAGAGGACCTGAGCACGGAGTGTGGTGGAGCCTTTGGGGCTGGCGCAGGACATTTACCAGAGGTAAGCTCCTCACTCCTCAGGCAGCAGCTCATCCCCAAGGTGAGGTGAGGTGGAGGCAGAGGCAGGGACAGGGATGGGGTCTGGGGCAGAGTGCCTCCTTGTGGCACTGGGAAACTGCTCTGGCTGTTTTTTTTTTAACTTGTTGTGGCTGGAAATTCTGGCTGCCACCTCTTCCTCTGTATCCATTGTGCTGGGACATTCATTTAGTTACCAGCTGAGCGGGGGAGGAGTTCCCGTCTCTGCTCCAGTCCCAGCCCTAGATCAGGGGGCCACAGAACTACATCCTGAAGTGGGTCCCCAAACATTGTTGGCCGGTCCTGCATGTGATTTCCCTCTCAAACGAGTTTTACACCACTGTAAGTTTCTATTTTTCAATTAAGTCACTGCTGATTTGCAAAGGCATAGATGAAAAGAAAATATGGGCCTATAAACACCATAAAAGGAAATAATTGCATGTAAACAGTTCACATGACTTCTAGTGGTGCACAGAACTCTTTTACTGCTTTTTTATGTTACTTTTCTCTGGCACAATGTTTGGGTAAAGCTATTTAATTTGATATGTAAGTACCTATAGGAGTTTCTTCGTCAATATACACTCAAGTACTGAGGTTATGCTAGTATCTCATTTTGTGTGAGGGGAATCATACCCTAACCCTCCAGCTGTTTGTGACAACTGACAATTTTAACTCTTAAATCTGTTCAAGAACGTATAATACCCCATAAACAGAATACCTTGCTGCTGTTCTTGAGAGCCCCACCAGGCTTATTGAAACAATACATAAGAGTGCTTAAGCAGAACTCAATTACTATTCAAGTGGTCATATGTTTGTTATGCTGTTAAAGGGAACGGACCAAAGCAGCATGTGCATGGACCAAAGCAGCACGCTCACAGATTGCTACACGTTAGAGGGAACATTGGTCCCTTCCAACCCTAACAACTATGAAACTATGAGAAATATGTATGGATACAGATGTTTGAATTCTTATCCTCATTCTATACATATATTTTTCAGTGTCTCTGGAACCCAGAACCCTGAACTGTACATAATCCACCATATAGACCTGAAGTGAAGAACTCAAGCACCTCCTACCAGTTTGTGATGATGCTCTTGAAAAATCATGTATTTGTTTTAGCTACATATTTTACTGACACAAAGATCTACAAAAGATATTTTCAAAAAGTCAGCACCTGATATTTTCTGATGCAGCACATTTTTTAAGACTTCATATAAGTGTTTATATTCTTATTTCACTTTGTGGAGTGAGCACATGTAGAGTGAGCACATGTGGAATGAGCATCTTGCATTCCCTGGGAAATTATCCTAATCCAAGAACTGTATTAATCTGTTCCTCAGATAGGGGTGTTCTTGATATCCTGTTATCCAGGATCCTGTTTTTCTCTCTGTATAAAATCCAAAATTCTCTGTTTTAAAAAAAACAAAACCTGTGTTTTTCCACAATTAAAATGAAACACCTCTATATATTTATATAGATCTGTATCTATAGCTATATCTATAGCTATATAAACAAACAAAACAAACTCTCTGTCTGTCTGTCTGTCTGTCTGTCTGTCTGTCTGATAAATGTCTGTCTGTATGTTTGCTTATAACTGGAAAATGTCTGGTCCTATCTATTCTGAACTTTCCAAAATCACTGAATACTACCCAAGGAAAATTATAGGTGGGCTCTTTTTCACTTGACCCTTTTCAGGGCTTCCGTTGATTGGGATTCCTTTGTTTCTCAGGTAACAAACTGGTACTACTCCATTCACAATTCAGTTCAACTGTCCTTATTATATGTGTGCTTATAATTCAAGAATGGCTGATCCTACCTACTCTAAATTTTCAAAATCACTGAACACCACCCAAGGAAAATTATATGCAGGGGAAGGGAAGGAGCATGCATGGGTAGATTGAGGCCCCTGCAGTGACAGAGGGAGTTGGGCTGGGGCAAGCACTGTCCAGCTGGCATGGGGTGGGACATGAGACAGAGCTGCAAGTGGCCATTAAGGGGGCTGCACACACCCCATGAGGGCATAGGGGTCATGTGTTCCCAGGTTCTGTGTGGACCAGGGTGGGGTGGCTGCTGCTGCAGGCTGGAGCTGGGGCCAGGGCTCTTCCTGGTGGGGCCTGGTCTGGGCTGTGCTCATGGTAGGCAGCAGCAGTTCCGGAAGGGGGCTATGGGTAGGGGCTGCAGCCTCTCCAAAATTCACCATAACCCCCTTAAACCGCACTCCCAGTGCTGCTGCCACACACCTTGAGTGCAGCCTGGCTCAGCCCCCACCAGGATGAGCCCCACACAGCCCTGCCCCCAGACCACCACCCCCCACCCTGCCCCACACAGATCAGAGGGCACACCCTCCCATGCCCACCTGGACAAGCAGCATGAGCAGTGACAGGAGCTGCAAGATGAACAGACAAGCACTGGATGGGCCACTGAAGGAGCAGGTCACTGCCTACATGCTGCACTGTGGCTGTGTACATCCACGGGCCATTTATCAGCCGAAATATCAGCTATATCAGGCCAATTTCTGATACAGACAATTTTCTTTATATTGGTGCCAATCTGATATTGGACTGATGTATCAGTACACCTCTAATGCATGCATGCATATATGTATATGTATATGTATATGTATATGTATATGTATATGTATATGTATATGTATATGTAAAGTTGGGCTGTGTGAAGCTTTGATAGCCAATTCAATTTGGAGGGGATTCGTCCCAATTCAGTGGCTGAATCTCTGAATTCAAATCAAATTGGGAGATCCATTAAAAGCTCCAAATCAATTCAGAGAGATTTGGCATTGATTCAGAAATTCAGCCATAGATTAAACAGGCAGCAGTCCTTGACTATGCTGGACACAGCTGCCGCCAGCTGGGAAAATCTGTTGTGGTGGGTTGAGGGAAGGGATGTGTGTGTGTGTGGGGGAGGGGGGGGAGATCAATGCCCCCACTGTAAGGGAGGGATTGGGGCTGGTGCTAGGACAAGCTGTCCAGCTGGGGTGGAGGGGGGGTGGGGAGGAGCAAAGGACTCGGGGATGGGGGTTTCCACCACTGTGCACCTCCCCAGTCTGAGAGGGCATGGGAGTGGGCGTATGTCCCCAGATCTGCATGGGGAGGGCTGGGCCAGGCTGTGTTCAAGCCTCCCGCCACCAGGCTATGCTCCTAGCCCCAGCCACAGCCCAGAGTGCAGCCTTGGTTCCACCCGCCCACTGCCTCAATTCCTCCCTCACTGTGGGGCTGTTGATCTGCCCCCCAAGCCCCTTAATTCCCCGCTGCGCCCACCACATCAGATTTACCAGCTGGAGGCAGCTGTGTCCAGGATGGTTGAGGACTGCTGCCTGTTTAGTCTGTGGCTGAATCTCCAAATCAGCACTGAGCTTTGGATCCATATTGGTTGAATAGAATCAAGACAGTGAAGCCTAACAGTACCTCAATAATTATAAGAAAATAAATTCTAAATACCTATCTATTTTGGCATTTGATTTTCATTTTTTTTTAACATAGAAAGTCAGAGCTCCCCCTGCTCCCTTTGCTCAGGAGCCCTTGCCCCTCACTCCCAACCTACGTTCCCCACAGTCCTAAACCTGCTGGTGCCTCTCACTCCCTACCTACTGCCTCCCACTCCCAGACCCTAGACCCTGAGTGTTTGAGGAAGTGAGTGGGTATGTAAGGAATGGGGTGAGTGTGTGGGCATAGGTAATACATGTATCCCAGATTTCTGCACCCGCACCAGGGATTATAGCATGGGGCTGCAGCTTAGCCAGACCAGCTCTGGACAGGGGCCATCTCTGGCCCAGAAGGCAGGACCTGGTGTAGGAGGGAGTACTGTGCTGCCATAGCTACTAAGGTGAGGAGCATCAGTGGCAGTTGCAAGCAGTTGTGCCCCCTACTGCTGCTGGGTGTGCAGGGGGCACCTCAACTTGGCGGACATGTCAACATGGTGCTCCCTCCCACACCGGGTCCTGCCCAATGGGCCATAGAGGCAGCTCCTGTACAGAGCTGGTCCCAGCCAGGCTACATTCCCATACCCCACACCCCACAATCTGCTCTGGGCACAGAAATCTAGGGGGGCAGTAGCCCCCTTTACCCCAATACCTCATTTGTGTGCACCCTGCCCCCCTCATGCATCATCTATGCTCCCCTCCCTCCTCCCCTATAGACTTACCTGGAGGGAGCTGCGGGACCTGCTCTCCATCACACTGTCTGGCTGCCACATGAGTGTGCATACACACATGCATCTGGAACCCCCTGACCCCCATCCCCTATGTCCCACTCCCCCTAGCCCCAAGCAGCCCCTTGCACACTGGAATTCTGACAGTCTGAAAGAGGAAATCTGTGGTTTCCCAAGTTTTTCACCTTTAAAGGGAAAAAAAAATCATGTTTTCATCATTTAAAGGAGAAAATTTGCATTTTGCCACATTTCCCCATCACAAACAGAAAACTTATATTCCTTCCTATTATAAATTCCAATTGCTCTTAAAAAATTAGGACTCTACATTAAAAAGAACAAACAAAAAACAGAAGCTTCAATACAATGAACATCAGATATACTGTACAATGTGTTTCCTACAACAATGGATTTCCATATGTTAGTTTCATTCATTCTGTTGAAAGTACCTGTCCCTGAAAGGTGGTTCCTCATCCTTTTTTACTCCTATCTTTATTTACTGTAAGAATTCAGAGCCTAAGAAACTGATATCCTACTAGACCCAGGTCTAGTTCCATTAGAAATAAAGATTAAATGGACATTGCATGCAGGACAGTATTGAATAAATTGAATTCAGACAAATAGGATAGAGTGCTTTTTCACAGAACATATCTTAATATAATAAGAGACAATCAGATGGGGAGGATCACATTTAAACAATTACTGGCACGAAAAGCAGGACAAAGATCTCATGTTGGCAACTTCAAATGAATATTAATATGTGTCTGCACTTTTTGAAAACTGTTCAGAGGATCATTCCAAGTCTAGCAATCCAGGTCCAAAGCCCTCTGAAATATATGGATGTCTTGCTATTCTACTGGGCCATGACCTAGAAAGAAATAGGAAAGTTAATCTTTGCTTATGTATGATGACCTTAATTCCACCCTTTGCTAAACACTCATAGGCACTGTGGATATTCAAAGGACAAAAAGATGTCCTGTGCTCTTGGAGCTTCATTGAAATTTATTTGAATGCCATGTGGAAGACCTGAACTGACACTTCTGCACAAGTGTAGAGGAAGGCAGCAATGCCCAGAAGAGGAAAAAAAAAAAGTATTTATTGCAGTTGGGACTAATTTGTATCCTTTTGCGTGATGGGAAGATGAGTGAATCTGGAATTAAACTGGGTGTTAAACCACTTTAGTTTTTAATAAATAACTTGTTTAACAGCCTGTTGTGCAACTTTGGAAAAGTTATTTTCAAAATAATTTTGAAAAGACCTACTCCACTCCCCAGCCTCTCACCTATGTAAGTCCCCTCCTCCTTTCTCCCTCCTATCCCCAAGCCTACACTGCCCTCTCCCCAAAATGGTCTGTGGCCACCCCCTACAACTAGAAGGAGATCCATGATTTTGCTAAGGGCAGCATGGGAACAGTGACTGGCACTGAAGTGTTGTCTGGCACCAGAAGCGGGGTGGCTGCACCCTCAGCTCCATGTCTCTTACCCCGCTCCCTCCCTCCCTCACCACTGAGGCAGGTAGACCAAAACACAGGAGCAGCTGTCAGGGAATTTTTTAAGTCCTCAAGCAGGTAAGAATTCCCTTTCCTTCCTCTTTCTGCTCAAAGGCAGTTCCCTCCCCTTCCCTTCCCTTACTGCGCCATCTGCACTTGCCCTTGCATAATTTCATTCAATCAGTTTTGGACCAGATCTTCAGTTTAACACAGTCACCTGAATTCCAGTCCTATACTCCAGAACATCTGTATCCTTTTGGCTCATATACAAAGTTGCTAAGTGTACACTCAATACCATCATTCAATTTAATTCACTATAAATATATTCAATGAATATATTCAACATATATTGGATCCACACAGAAAGGAACCATACTTGATACTTCCTCCTAGTTAAACATTGGGTCATAGATGGCTACTCAATGAGCACAATGTTCTCTTAAGATATATATCCATGGTACAGTACTTTCATCTAGACTATTTTCTTAACTAATTCATGAAAATATTCTAGGAGCCATTGTCAACAACTTTGCTGAAGTTGAGATATATCACGTCCACTGCTCTCCCTGCATCCACAAAACCCATCACCTCATCATAGAAGGAAATTAGGTGGTCTGGAATGACTTACTCTTGACAAATCTATGTTAGCTATTTCTGATTGCTTTGGGTGCTGACAGACATGGGGAAAAATAAATAAACAGTGCTTAACCAGAAGAGGCATCACATCAATTTGACCCAGCTCGCCCAGCATCTGTATAGCTCACACACTTCAGCGGGACTTTTTGGCACTTTTATCTAAAAGCTGATTGAATCAACTAGATTAAATTCTTCAAGCTTCTGTCCATCATCCATTATTAGATTACTTTCGTCATTCAATAAGGGATCTATCCTTTCCTTGTAGTGTTAGAAGTAAAAGGATGTTACCATATTCTGTGGTGTTGTTTGATATTAACACAAGATTTTTTTTCTGTAGTGAGAAAGAGGTTTTAGATTGTTATAGCAACTCACTGGTGAATTCAGACTATTTCAAGTATGGCATCTTGAGACCATGTAGGTTGTACACACTATTATTGTTGGTGGTGTTGCACTTGTTTCTGTTGTATATTAATAGTAATAATCCATCTAATGTTACTAATGGCAGATGTGCACAATCTACATGGTTTTAAGATACCATACGTGAAATAATTTGATTTTACCAGTAAGCATACTCTGCTGATATAACAGTCTAAAATTGCTCTCTTAGTACAAATAATAGTAATAATAACAACAATAATAGCAATAAAAACTATAATGGACATCCAGCAGAATTTGAACCATGACATATAATCCTTAATTCCCTGTGATTGCTTCTGCTGACTGTCATCAGAATAAAAGGGGGAAAGGCATTGATTGGAAGAGTTTTATTAATGTTGCAAAAAATGACTAGGACAACTCATTGAGCTATGTCTTTATAGTCAGCATTTGCAAAGCTTGTGTGCTTTAGAAGTGCATACAGATTCATAGAAACCTCTTAGGTCTGATGAAATAAGGCTTCTGTTTGTTTCTTACCACACACTTTTAGGTAAAGTTTATTGAGGAACATTTGTGTTATTATATGTGACTTTATCAGTAGTGACCAGGGATCCTGGTTTTCTCTGATTTAAAAAAAAAAATCCCCAATTTTCAGAATTAAGAAAAAGTAATCCCAAGTGGTATTTTATTTTAATCACAGTAAAATGTGGATTTGGGGTTACATTTTTTAATCCAAAAATTCAGGATTTTTTTTTTTTAATCAGAGAAAACTAGAATCCCTGGTAATTACAAAACTGTCCTCTCCAGAAAAAAAAAAAGTGAGGCATGACAGTCATTTATTGTGCTCACACAAAGTGATGAAGGCAGATCACTAAACAGAGAATAACAAGTTGAAAACATCTTATTTATGGAATACTAAACAATTGTATTTGTTTTAAACTAATCACTCCAAAATTGTAGTTTTTCAGTATAATTAGGTCTGAACAGTGACATTCTCACACATTTAGCAGGCCAGACTTGTTCTAGCCTATTGCAAACATCCAATACCTCTTAATCCTACTCATATTTTTCATTTTGTTTTTTGGGGGGGATTTTCTGAAGGTTTAAGAAGAGATTCACTAACACATTTTTTTATCTAAGTCTTTTGTTCATGGGATGACTTGTACCAGTTCCTCTTGTCCTTGATCCTTTTTTTTGGAAAAATTCTTATGTTGCATGCAACTGTTACAGGAAAAATGCACATATGCTGAAGATCACAATTTTGTTCAATTTATCCACAAGGTTAAATTGCAATGTTTCAGTTTCTAATGAAATGCAGTTCAGTGTAATTTAATGCAGGCACCCAGAAAAGATCAGGTTTAATATTTAAGCCATCTTAAGAAAATATGGAGTTCTTCATTCTGTCTTCCTAACACTTTTAGGTGAAGCCCTAGACAAAGTCTTAGAATTTGTTCTGAAAAGCAAAATTGAATAGCAGTTTCCAGCACCTTTGGAAAGAAAGCTAAAAACAAATTCAGAATACTCTAAAAATTCATTGTCAAGCTAAGATGGTGAGTGGGTAGGGAGAGGAGAAGGAGAAGGATAATTCACCATTTTTAAGAGTTCTATGACAGCAGGTGCTCTGTTATCACTAGCAGTTCCTAAAAATGTTGGATACCATTTGTATCTGATCTCTTGCGTGTGTTCAGAAGAGTCTGGAGTAGATGTGAATTAAAAAAAGAAACCACCCAAAATATACACATTCATGCTCTTACACGCACAACCAGGCTTGTACTTCCTTTCATAAATGCACCTGCTGTGGGTTTATTTTCAGTAATGATGGTATTTTTCTGCCATTTCCTTCATAGCCTTGAAAAGGTATTGTGCTGAATACATTTCAAAGTGCTAGCAAATACACAAGCAATCCAAATATATTAGTTTATTTTAATTTAATCTTCAGAGTTACTTATGAAGACGCATTTTCAAATGAAAATGTAGGGCTAGGTCAACTGAAAATGTAGGACTAGGTCACTCTTCAGTCTGCATAATACCTTCAAATAGTCTTCAGCTAAAATATTGATGATGTTACCTTTTATACTCACTTTGAACCGCTTTAATTGACTACTTCCCTGGTAATATAATCAGGTCCTTGTTGTAAAAGTTAGCTTTATAATGATCTGATCTCTATTAGGGCTGTGCAAAGCTTTGGTTGGTGATTTGATTCGGAGGAGATTCAGCCCAATTTGGTGGCTGAATCTCTGAATCAAAATTGAATTGAAAGACCAATAAAAAAGTCCAAATTGATTTGAAGCCTCCAAACTAATTTGGAAAAGATTCAGAGAAATATTTGGAGATTTAGGCACTCCCTGCTTGCTGCTACAGGAAGCTAGACCCGGACTCTATGCCGGTAAGTAGGGGGTGGGGGGCAGTTAAGGAGAGGGGATGGGACAATGGGGGTTTCCCCACCAGTCCCCATCCCCTGCCAGTCTCCCCAACCCACCTGAGCACCCCAAACCCCACCCACTTTCCCAGACCCATCAATGGCTGCCCCAATTGAACTCAGCATCCCCCATGCAGCATGGGGCAGTGAGGTGCAGCAGGGATTGCCCCCCCCCCCCCAGCCTGGCAGGAGCTGGTGAGAGCAGGGTTTTTATTTATTTATTTATTTAAAGTGTTATGATGCTGGGGTCAGGCAGGGCAGCCATTGATGGGGATGGGAGAGCAGACAGGGGATGGGGCCTGTTTGATTCGGAGATTCATCCAATTTGACAGTGGCTGAATCTCTGACTAAGATTCTGCGGAACCAATTTGAGACTGTGATTCGAATCACTGAGTTAAATCACTGTCCCCTGAGTTGGCCAAATCCAAAGCGAATACAGGCCGCTTCACACAGGCCTAATCTCTATGTGTGTATCTAGAATCTAGTCTGTATGAAGACAATTCCATCTACACTCTGTATATCTAGACATTTTAAGATCATGGAAGACAATTACCACCTAGTCTGATCTAATCCATGAAGTAGTAGACTATAAGACTTCCCTATTTTAATTGTTTAAATAATATTGGTTCTCTTGAACAAAACTATCTTGTATCATATTTTTTATTAAAATATTCCAGTTATGGACAGTCCACCTTGGCAAGTTGTTCCAAAATTTATATGTGCATATTTCTAACAGATACGGGTTTATATTTCTAATCTAAAGTACTGTAGTACAGGTTCCCACCATTAGGAAATTAGCTCTTAACACGAATAGAGCATGAAGGACATATGGCTAAAAATGCTGTAATGTTTATACTTTATTTTTCATGAGACAAAATGGGCAACACTTTCCAGTTTCATAAGCACTGTATTTCATAGGGAAATACTTCTATCAATGTGATTATATATGCCTTGTTGGCACAGAACTCACATTGCCTGAAGGAACAAACTTGTTTGATATAAGCTTTGTTGCCTTTGAATGTTTGTCAAATTACTTATTATTTGAGCTCACTTCTTACCTGAAAAAGCTATACTTTAGTCTCCACTCCTGAAAGCACAGTAAGTACATTTATGATTATCTAAAAACAAAGCTGAGTTATAAATGCAGTGTAGGGGAAAATATACTTCCCTGCCAATAGAAGAATCTGAACCATCTATCATTAATTTAACCTTGAAAATGTTTTGAAAAGCTAGGCTTACCTACGTTTTTATCCCAGCTGCAATCACTTGCAGTTCTTCTCCAGCACTGTGAGCCATAAAGAGCCTTTATTCACATAGTATAATAAAAAAACAGACTACCTTGGTAAAATTGGAAATTACAGAATGATGATTTGATGGATTCAGCTGCTGAATCATTAATATACTTCAAGTACAATACTGCTAAGAAGGATAACATTTTTGTAATTACAGCTTATTTCAAGAGCAGTGGGTTCTCTTTCTAGATTCTACTGGCTGATAATTTTAAATACTCTCCCTGATGTAGAGTGTAAGTGACAAAAAGTTAGTGCTGAAGCAAAAGTTAGATATTTAGGGCTGAATTTTATTTCCCCTACTGAATGATCAAAGTGCAGATTAAGACAGATTCTGAGTTACCTGACTAGAGTGTAAAAGTAATTCTATCACCATCTCTGGGCAGATAAATGCTACTATTATAGGAATTGGGAGACATCTGCACAATGTGTGATGATCATATTCCTATGATGAGGGCACTTATATGCCCCAAGGGTGGATAATAGAATCACTTCTACATTTTAGCTGGGTAATTAGTCTCAAGTTATACTCTGGTCATATACCAGAGAAATTTGGAGAAATCTGTATTATGAAGAACAGTTAACTACTCAAGACAGAGGTTGAGTCCAGAAGAACTTGAAGGTAAAGAATGTGCACCATGATTAAAGAGAAGCAGACAAATGAGGACGCATATCTGACATTGATAGAGTGGAGAGGAAGGTGTCAGGGAAGATAAGCATAACAACTTAGATTATTTTTTAAAGGTGAAGACAAACAGAGGAAATATGAAGTAATGGAAAAGGATGCACAGGGGAGATATTTATACTGCTCTGGGTGTATGACACTTATCTTAGTAATTGCATTTTGAGGGGCCAAATAGCACATGCATCTGGCTGAAAGGGAAAGAAAAGGAGAGCTAGATCAGGGACCAGACTAAGTTGAACACCAAATACAGAGAAGTGTTTTAACTGGAAAAAATAAATAAATAGCATACCTGGAATGTAGAGCAAAGGTGAGTATGAGAGAAGCCAAAGTAGGTCTCCTGATTATTTTCCTGATTGACAGGAAAGTTTTAGTTCAAGTAACTGACAAGACAACCAATGGAAATTGTCAAACAAGTTACAACATGAGCCAAAATGATAAAGCTGATAAGTATAGAGTTGTCAAGATAAAAAATGAAGTTGAGGCAATGAATACAGGAGGAAAAGGAGAAACAAGCGAAAATGGACAGGAAATGGACAATCTTAAATTTTAGGTTGAGATTGTAGCAAAAAGGAAAGGTATCCAACGAGTCTATACAGAGAGAGTGGAGTGAACCAGCAACTGAATCTATGCCAAAATAGCTTAAAGGAGGAGAGGCAGGAACTCATGGATATAGATGGGCTGAAGGGATGGCAGTGCATTTTTCAGCAAAACTTTCTTTCTCTCCGTTTTAGAAACTTAATGTGATTGTGTTTGTTAAAAAAGTGAATTGATTTATGTATTTAATGATCTACAACAACAATATATATTTTCTCTTCAACTTATATTTTTATTGCTTCCACAGCTCCTAAATGTATTGATTTCTCTAGGTCTCCTCTAATAGTGGATCCTGTGGAATAATTTTGAATAAGTTGAACTCCTGGTTGGATATAGATTCATAGATTCATAGATGTAGGGTCAGAAGGGACCTGAGTAGATCATCAAGTCCGACCCCCTGCCCTGGGCAGGAGAGAATACTGGGCTCATTTGACTCCAGCTAGGTAATTGTTAAGCCTCCTCTTAAAGAACCCAAAGGTAGGAGTCAGCACCACTTTCCTTGGAAGTTGGTTCCAGACCCTAGCTGCCCTGACTGTGAAACAGTGTCTTCTAATGTCCAGCCTACTCTCAAACAATTTATGGCTGTTCTTCTTTGTTAATCTGGAAGATGCTCGGGTGAACAGGGTCTATCCCATTCGCCGCTGGTCCCCCCTAGTAAGTTTGTAGATGGTCACCAGGTCCCCTCTCAGCCTTCTCTTGTGAAGGTTAACAGGTTCAGGTCCTGTAGCTTCTCCTCATAGGATCTGCCCTGCTGTCCCCAGATCATATGAGTGGCCCTCCTCTGGACCCTCTCAATGCTGGCCACATCTCTCCTAAAGTGTGGCACCCAGAACTGGATGCAGTACTCCAACTGTGGCCTGACCAGTGTCCCATAGAGGGGGAGGATCACCTCCTTGTCCCTGCTTGTGATGCATCTGTGGATGCATGACAAGTTGTGGTTGGTCTTACCATTCTCATCCTCACATTGGTGGCCCATGTTCATTTTGGAATTGATAATGATGCCAAGATCTCTTTCTGCAACTGTGCTTTCAAGAAGGAAGTTCCCCAGCCTATAAGTATGCTGCTGGTTCTTACTGCCCAAGTGCAGTATCCTACACTTGTCAGTATTGAATCCCATCTTATTCTCATTTGCCCACCCCTGTAACCTGTCCAGGTCCAGCTATATCCTGTCTCTCCCTTCTAGCATGCCCACCTTGCCCCAGATCTTGGTGTTGTCAGTGAATTTGAACAGGGTGCTTTTCACCCCCTCATCCAAGTTGCTAATAAAGAGATTAAACAGTGCGGGCCCAAGGACTGAGCCCTGGGGGATCCCACTGCCCACATCTCTCCAGGTTGAATATGACCCCTCCATCACCACTCTCTGGGTATGGCAATCTCATCCAATTTGTGACCCATCTGACTGTGTAGGCATCAATGCCACAGTTGCCTAGTTTTTTTGTTTTGTTTTGTTTTTTTAATGAGAACGGGGTGGGCGACAGTGTCAAAGGCCTTCCTGAAGTCCAGAAAGACTACATCCACCGCGACACCTGCTTCCAATGATTTTGTGACCTGATCGTAGAAGGCAATCAGGTTTCTAACAGGACCTGCCCCTAATGAACTCATGCTGGTTGCCCCTGAGCATCATCCCCCTGATGGTCCTTTCCAGATGTGTTCTTGGATAATCTTCTCAAAAAGCTTCCCCAGGATCGAAGTAAGTCTAATGAGCCTACAGTTTCCCGGGTCCTCCCTCCTCCCTTTTTTGAAAATGGGGACCACATTGGCCTTCCTCCAGTCATCTGGCATCTGTCCACAGCTCCATGATTGTTCATAAAGCCATGCCAGGGGCCCCTTGATAACCCCTGCTAATTCCCTCAGCACCCTTGGGTGGAGAGCATCTGGATCTGCTTATTTGAACACATCCAGCCCCTCCAGGAGTTCCCAAACTCAGTTCTCCCTGGCCCTAGGCCTGGCAGAGTCTCTCCTGAGTCCATCCTGAATCTCAGTGGGGGAGTCCCAGCCCCTGCACAAAGAAATGGAGGGGAAAAAATGGTTAAAAAGGTATGCCTTTTCCTCTAGTGCCACCACCAGATTGCCAACCATATCCCACAAGGGTCCCATGTTACCCGGTGCTTTCTTCATACTCCCTATATATTTAAAAAAGGATTTTTTGCTGTCCTTGATGCTAGCCCTAGTTCTGTATCTGACTAGCTTTCCTAACAGCCCCCCTACAAGCTCAAGTGATGGAGGTATACTCCTCTTTAGTGATAGCCCCTCCCTGCCACTGAGTGTATGCCTCTTTTTTGGCTTTCAGGTGTTCCTGAATGCCTTTGGTGAGCCAGGGGGACTTTTGAGCACTCTTGCCTGCTTTGATTCTCATTGGGACTGTCATCCCTGGGCATGGAGGATTGTCTCCTTAAGGAATGACCACTCATCTTGTACACACAGTTCCCCAACCTTCCAGGACCCCATTGCCTCTCTTACCAATTTCCTCAACTCATTGAAGTTGGCCCTCTTGAAGTCAAGGGCTACTTCCTTGCTGCAGGCCCTTGACACCCTGTGATGGATGGTGAATTCTGGTAGGTGATGATCACAGTCACCCAGGTGGTCAAGAACCTGGAGTACCCTCACCAGGTCATCACCTGTGTCCAGAACCAGGTCCAGGAAGGCATTCCCCTTGGTAGGACTGTGCACCTCCTGGGTTAAGTGGAGGTCCTGTATCTCAGCAAGGACCTTTTGTGAGCAGTCTGACCTGGCTGACCACCAGATGTCTGGGTAATTTAGATCATCCATGATGACTACATCCCTTGCCTTAAGTGCCTTAAGTGCCTCCACCAGCTGGCCTGAGAATTCATGGTCCAGCTCTTCCCCTTGGTTGGGTGTTCTGTAGTAGAACCCCACTGTCAAGTCCCTTTCCATATGACCCCCCTGTATTCTGACCCAGAGCACTTCAGCCTGCCCGTATAATTTCCTGTCATCTATATTTGAGCTTCATTTCCATATAAAGAGTAATATTCCTGCAAATAAAGGAAATATTCTGCAGGAAATTTTGCAAAACTGCTTGTTTTCTTCTCGGGTACAAAACAATTCAATAGAATATAAATCTTCCTTCATTAATAATAAAGTCTTGTGAAAAGTACTGGACAGATTTGGATGCCTGAAAAAATATATAAAGGTCCTGAGGCTTCTCCACTACCATGTAACTGGGACTGTTCTTGTAGCAGATGGAGACAGACTGATTTGTGATCCAGATTGGGGCCAAGCAAGGATGCATCATTACTCCAATTCTGTTCTTCATCTTTTTGACCATCATCCTTTTCATATTAAGGGCTGCCCTCCTGCCAGAATTTGCATTGAATAACAAATGGATGGAAGAATGTTCAGTCTGGGATGTTTTTGCTCAAAGACCCAAGTATTCAAAATCAACTTGTCCTTCAATATGCTGATGACCATGCCACACTTCTGCCATGCTGGATCTCTCCACAGAAGCCTACCAACCTTTAAGCCTTTCTCTTAACATTGAGAAGACTGAAGTGCTCTATAAACCTGCTCCATCCTCTTCCAATGTGATCCCCCTTCTCAAATAACAATCCAGAAAAATATTCTGAAGTAGTTGAGTACTTGTCTTACCTCAGTAACCACCTCTCTCAAACAGTATACATTGACCAGGAGATCTAGCACAAGATACAGTGCACAAGCATCTTCTTTGGGAAATTGTTTTGGCTTGTTTTTATTTATTGTGATCTCCAGAAAGACACTAAGACTCAGGTCTACAACACTGTCATCATTCCCACTCTCCTTTATAGATTTGAAATGTGGGTGAACTACTGTTGTCATCTCAAGACCCTGGAGATGTATCACTAAATTGTTAAGAATTTCAGAAGGGGTGTGGAGAGAAAGAGACTTTTAAAAGGTTTATCATGCAAGTATCATGCTGAAATCAAAATGTAGGAGGAAGGGACTAAAACCTTATCAATGACAAAAAAATATTATGTTATTGGGAACTAACCCTCTCCCGCCCAAGTCCTTTATAGCATGTCCTATTACACATGTAAGACCAGATGTCCATCTTCTCCCTTCCAGAGTGCCCCTTGATGGCCCAGAATGACACAAAGTGGTCCACATTTTGTTGGAAATTAAAATGTCTAAATTCAAATGTCACATGTGCCAAGATGAAGAAGCAGAAGTATAGGAGGAAGTCATCAGAGCTCATCCCTGTGAACTGTCTTCTGAAGCTTTTCAGTCACCATCTTAGCTAGGCCTAGCAGAAAACTGGGCAGGCAGATCATGCTCTTCTTGGCCACTCAGTATAGGATAGAGAAGATGTACACAGTCTCAGATAAGTTTCATAGTTTTGTAGTTTCATAGTTGGTAGGTTCAGAAGGGACCTGAGATCATCTAGTCTGACCCTGCCATGGCAGAAAAGAGTACAGGGGTCAAACAACCCTGGTCAGATGTTTGTCCAGCCTTTTTTTAAACACCACCAGGGTAGGAGCCAGCACCACTTCTTTTGGAAGTTGGTTCCAGGTCCTAGCCACCTTGGCAGTGAAATAACGCCTCCTAATGTCTAGCCTGAAACTACCCTCCGCTAGCTTGTGTCCATTGTTTCTTGTAACTCCTGGGAGTGCTTGGGGGAACAGGGACTCTCCCAATGCCTGCTGGTCCCCCTTTACTAATTTGTAGACTGCCACTAGATCCCCTCTCAGCCTTCTCTTTTGGAGGCTGAACAGGTTCAGGTCTCTCAGCCTCTCCTTGTAGGGCCTGCCCTGCTGACCCCTGATCATGCAGGTGGCCCTCCTTTGGACCATCTCCATATTGGCCACATCCCTCCTGAAGTGCGGTGCCCAGAACTGGATGCAGTACTCCCACTGCAGCCTGACTAGTGTCGCATAGAGGTGGAGGATCACCTCCTTGAACCTGCTTGAGATACACCTGTGGATGCACGACAAGGTATGGTTGGCCTTCCTGACCGCGTCCCCACTTTGTCGGCCCATGTTCATTGTGGCATCAATGATGACTCCAAAATCCTTTTCTGTCTCGACACTGGCGAGAAGGGAGTTCCCCTGCCTATAGGTGTGCTGCTGGTTCTTCCTCCCCAGGTGCATTACCCTGCACTTGTCAGTGTTGAACTCCATCCTGTTCTCATTGGCTCACCCCTGTAACCTGTCTAGATCCACTTGCAGCCTGTTCCTTCCTGCTAGCGTACCCACTTCACCCCACATCTTAATGTCATCTGTGAATTTGAACAGGGTGCTTTCTACCCCCTTGCCCAAGTCACGAGGGCATCAGAAAACAGCTGCAGCAGAGGGCAGTCCAGGAAAGTGTGGAAGATTCTCCTCCACTACCCCCTCACAGAAATGGCAGACCACTGGGTGTAAGTGGAGGACAAAATGCCCTTGGCCAGGACCCCAGTGAGAGCTGCCAATGAAAGTTGCCAGTTCTCTTGGTAATGGGTAGCTTGCATAGGGTGTGTCAGACCAGATGAGTTTGCTCTAGTGTTGCTGCCATTAAGCTCTGCCTCCATGACATGTCAGGGTGAGCAGTAAGAACACGGGAATGATGCACTTTGACTGTCCAGCAGATCCCACCATTGCTCTCACTGGGTATGGGGAGAGACAGCAGAATGCTGGAAACACCCATCACTCTCATTGCTGTCCACAGCCAGAGAAGCAGGTAGTAACAGGGGATCTGTCTAGCAAGCTGGCACTGGCGAGAGCTTGTGAACAAAAGCGGTCTTCTAATCCAGGAAGCACATCCATAGGGAGGGCAGCTTTTACTTCATCCAAGAGACATGAAGCAAAACAGTGTAGGGCCAGCTGATTGGCCAGGATTTTGGCTGACAGTGAGGCAGACTGAACTGAGTCAAAGAGATAGGTCAGTTTGTTGATGTGTGACCGGGCCAGGGAAGAAATTATGTTTCCAGAGGTGAGTCTCAGTGCCCTCTTCTGCAAGGCTAAGCCATGGACCAGGGGCTCCTGCAGCCTCTCTGGAAGCTGCAGGCACCTTCCCTGAGTCTCAGTTAGAAATAGGCCCACCAAGCCTGGGTGAGGCTATGGTTGAAGGGCAGTAGGGCATCCTAGCCAAGGTGATTGGGATCCAACGGGAGAAGTTCCCAATCAAGGTTGAGGTCCCCCATCCAACTCAGGAAAGCCATTGCCAAGGGATGGGTTCACAAGCAAAAATTAGGTGTTGAAGGGCTTGCAAGCAGAAGGCAGACATCCTGCTCTCTAGGTTGATTAGGCACTGAATTTGCTCACTGATGGGCAGGAAAAAGGAAGGCCACTGGAGCAAGTGGTGCCCAACCCAGATGACATCCACACAAAGCTTCTGCAGCTTTTTGAGCAGGGCCACTGGTGGGTCCAAAGTGGTGTACCTGTGCCAGAGGAGCAGCTGCCAGGTTGTTGATGACCAGGACTTGGCTACAGTAGGAGAGAGAGGCTTCCTAGCACTTGAGCAGGGCCTGGATGTTGCTTTCACTGCTCACAAAAAGTCACATCATTAGCATATTCTGCTGTCTTCGCTGGGGAAGGGTGGGCAGTAGTTGGGGCTGCAGCTGATGAGAGTGCTAGGCATTTCAGAGAGAAGGCAGTACTGCCAGATTCCCCTGCATGCTGGGAATGGGACACATAACTCCATTTAACTTCAGGAGATGGGGAGAGACAGACAGACAGCCTGAGACTTTTTGTTTACTTTACTTTGTAAACCTTTATTTTTAAAACAAAAAAAGTGAAAGTGCAAATGTATGTGGCTGTCCAAAGGGCTGAGTGTAAGACACTTGCTAACAACAGTAACACCATATTAACTGAAACCATACCACCATACCCACTCCTGCTATACCCTAGGCATAACCTAGCTGTCCATCTTCCACTGCAGAGCACTGCAAAGTGCTCCCTCAATTAAGCAAAGCAAAACAAATTGATCCACATTTTGTTGCAAAATTAAGTGTCCAGACTCAAATGTGGCACATTCCCAGCCCAAGGAACTGAAGAGTTGAAAGGCATCATCAACAGGGACCCTGATTTTCTCCGATTAAAAAAAAACAAAAACAAAAACAAAAACAAACCTCCACAATTTTCAGATTAACCCCTGGCCCCAGATCCACATATTTCCATGATTAAAATGAAATACCTCTCTCTCTCTATATATATAGTGGCAGGTGGGGGTGAATAACAAAATCTTTCTCCTTGGGGGGTCACCTGCCACACTTTGGAATGATGGAAAAATAAAAAAAAATAATTCCCCAAGGAGAGAGGGTGTACTAAGTCACCCCGGAACCAGGATAAAAGAAAACTGATTTATTAGTAAATTCCCTGCAGGTTGTGGAGAACCCCGGCTGTTCTCACAGCTTGCAGTCTTCCTTTTGCTCTCCACCACTGTGCAGCCCATGCCCCCGAGCCAGTCAGGTCGGCTCCAGTCCCACTCTTTTTTCTCTTTCTTGCCAGTACCAGCTGATCCTTTCTCTGTGGGACCTTCTCTCAGCCAGTAAGTTTCTCCTCGCTTCCTCACCTCCTTGCTTCTTTGGTCACTGTGGTTACCTCCACTGGTCTTATCAGTAAGCTGTTCCAGCACTGGGTTTGCCACTCCCAGCATCCCCACTGAATCTCTCCAGGCCATGCCCCAGGGGGCAAAGGAAAACCCCCTGCCATGGACTTAAGTAGCTGCTGGCTTCAAATCAGTTAACATTCACCTCAGGTGCAATCCCCTTCCCAAATGTGTTTACTAAGTAATTAACTTTGCCCTGTCTATA
>NW_005841993.1:1351633-1360123 GCF_000455745.1 Alligator sinensis
TGTATAGTGTGAGATAGAACTTTTATATTATATTATATTATATTATATTATATTATATTATATTGGCATTTTAATCATGGAAAAATGTGGATATGGGGTTACTTCTTTTAATTTGAAAATTGGGGATTTTTTACCATTAGAGAAAACCAGGATCCCTGATCATCAGAACCACCCCCAGTGAGCTGGGTTCTAAGGCCGCTAGCTAATGGTCACCACTTTGGTCTGGCAGATCACACTCCATTTGGTCACTTGTGCAAGTTAGATTAAATGTTTAGTTTTAGAGAAATTCAAGTTCATCATGCCAAGGAGGATGATGAGGACAGCAAAGGGCAGTTGCTGCTGAGACAGTCCAGGAAGGTGCAAGAGTCTCCTCTACCTCTTCCTCACAGATAAAGGAGCAGACTTCTTTGCTGGGGAGAAGTTCAGAACAAAAAATGTCCCTCTCCAAACATCTAGAAAGGAAAAAAAAAGTTTGGGTTTATTTGTTTCATTTATTGTGTATTTCAGGTTGCTTTGGTGAAGAATAAAACTGTTCTGAGAACCTGGAACAGAGCTGACTTGCATAGTTAAGACAGCAATGTGAGCAATTGGCATATATTCCTCTTTTTCCATCCCATTCCCTATGCTGTTCCCCATCCCAACACGCTCTTCTTTTTTTTTCCTTTCTGACCACAGTGGAATATATGAACTCTGTATTCCTCTTCATTTCACTCTATTCACTGTTGGTATTTGATGTTACATTTTGACTTTGGAAAAGTGAAAGACAGCCCTTGTTGCCACTGTATAATATAATAAATGTTAAGCATGAATGAAGGAGGTAAAAAGAAATTCAGTGTTTTTATTTTTTTTTAAACAATTTGTGCTGGTGTCTGCTATTACAATGTAGTGTTAAAAAAAAAAAAGAAAAGAAAAGAAAAAAAAAAAAAACAGAAAAAGAAGAGGAAAACAACCCTGCCATTTTGTTTTGGTTTGGTTTGATTTGGTTTGGGTTTTTTTGCCCCTAGTATTGTTGATGGTCTAAGAGTTACATGAAAGGCAGGGGTGTAGGTTGTAGCTATGTTGGTATAAGAACATAGGCAGACAAGGTTCTTTGGGTGAATCTGATATCTTTTATTAGACCAACTTAAATAGTTGGAAAACAAGTATTAAGCAAGCCTTCTGGTTCAAGAACCCTTTGTCAGGCTGAGGAAGTTTCAGCAGTTGGTGTGTGCTCTTCCTGAATGGAATGAAAAGTAAAGAAGCCAGGGGCTGGGCTGGTATGCATGCAAGACAGGTAGTCAGTGAAAATGTAGATTGAGGAGTCAATGAGTGAGAGACAGGCTGGGGAGAGGGGAAAGAGAGAGAAGGTGGATGAATAGTGGAGAGATACCTGGAGAGTCAGATGTCAGGCAGATTGTAATGTGTCATAAATTCAATGTCTATATTTAGTCCATGATTTGTTGTATCCAGGAGGTTGATGAAGTGGAGTTCATAGGCTCGTCTCTGGGAAGTGTTTTGTAAGTTTCCTTTGAGAATCAGGACCAAGGGATCGGAGAGAGAGTGGTTTTCTTGTGAGAAATGTGCCCCTACAGTAATTGGGTATTCTTGTCTTTGATAGATTTCTGGTGTGCATTCATTCTGTTGTGCAGTTGTTGTTTTGTCTCTCCTACCTATTTTCCATCAGGGCATTTGGTGTATTGGATGAGATATATTACATTTCTGGAGGTGCAGCTGTAAGATCCAGGAATACTGATGGCTCTCTTGTGGGGTGTAGTAATTTTGGGGGTGGTGGAGATGTTTTGGCAGGTTGTGCATTTCTTGTCATGGCACGGGAGACAAGAGGCAGGGACATGTGAGAGGCAGGGACATTTGTGGGTGATATCTTTTACTGGGCCAACTAAATGGTTGGGATAAAACTAGACAAGCTTTGAATGCACAGCATGCTTTATCAGGTCTCATCAGGGGACCTGATGAAAAATGCCTTGAATTCAAAAGCTTATTTAACTATATCCCAACCTTGCAGTTGATCCAATGAAAAATATCACCTACAAAGATGCTTGCCTCTCACACTTTTCACTTCCTTCATTCACATTTACAATTGTATTATATATTAAGGGAAAGGAAGATGATTACAATTTTTTCATAGGGGAAGGAAGGATAGGCAGCACCATGGTAAAGTTTATAAAAGCGGGTAACAGAGATGATCTAAAGGGAGAGTAGAAAATTAATTGGGGAAAAAAAGCAGATTACACAGAGGATAGAGTGAAACAGAAAATATTTTAAGAGTTGGAATAATAGTGACTGAGAACTAGAGAACATCAACCAAGAGCCTAGAGCAAGTGCAAGGAGTCTTGAACAGTAATAAATTGGAGATTTATAATGAAGTGAGGGCAATCTTTGTTTTTAGCTTGTGGATAAAGACACTTCAGTGCTAGACTACTTCCAAAGAATTACTCTCAATTTTGAATAGGACCGTTAGTTATATCATACATGCAAATCACGCTTCCCTCAGAAGCAGAAAGTGGTAGCATTGTAAATATACTAAGCATTGTATTCATGCAATCCAAAGTTGGATGGATTTCTTATGCTTTTTTCTTGTAGAGCTATGCTGTAACAAAATTATTTTTAAGGTACTTTACAGAGTGTTTATAAAGAAATGAGTCTGCTTTCAAGCATTCATCCCCAAATGTACCCTACCTACCATACAGTAATATCTATTTGTCCCTCAGGACTCAGAGATTTCATAAGTAGGTTTTACTATGTAGATTTATTATAAGAATGGTAAAAGAGTATTTTCTATATACCAAAACAAAAACACCAAATCTTTGAATTAGCCATAATTAGTTAATTTTTTCTTCACACAATTATAACAGATAAGTAAAAAATGAATCATTGCATATTCAAAAGCCATTTTCAAGGCTATTGGATGATTTCTATCAAGCATCTCTGTCATAGATATTATATTATAGATAAACATAACTCTCCATATCCATAGGCTCCTGTTCATTGCTTTAGTTGTCTACTACCATGTTCTTTTTTACAAGGAGGTAACAAACAGGCATTGCATTTGTCCTTAGTAACCCATTTTAAACTGAATATGAGCCAACAGGGTGCTCTTGTTGTGGAGAAGGCAAACAGCACACTGGGCTGCATTAATAGGGCCTTTGCCAGCAGACTGAGGGAAGTAATGCTCTCCCACTTTATTTGGCACTGGTGAGGCCACACCTGGAGAACTGTGTCCAGTTTTGTCCCCCACCCCCTCCCCCAAGACAAATTGGAGAGAGTCCAGAAGAGGGCAACAAAAATGGTTAGTGGTCTGGGGCACGTCTTATGACGAGTGGCTGATGGAACTGGGCTTATGTAGTCTGGAGAAGAGAAGACTGATGGAAGATTTAGTAGCAGCCTTCAAGTACCTCAGGTACTTCCAACGAGGATGAAGCTAGACTGATTTCAGCAGGGACAGATGATAGAACAAGGTACATTGGTCTCAGGTTGCAGCAAGGGACATTTAAGTTTGATATTAGGAATATCTTTCTCACAAGGAGAGTAGTAAAGTACTGGAACAGACTACCCAGAGAAGTGGTGGACTCTCCATCCTTGGAGTTTTTAAAGACCCAGCTAGACAAATCCTTGGCTGAAATGATACAACTGGGAATGGTCCTGTTTGATCAGGGAATTGGACTAGATAATTTCCTGAAGTCCCTTCCAACCTTAATTTTCTGTGATTCTATGATTTTATCCCAGGACAAAGTACAAACATTCAGATATCCATATATATTGTCCTGAGATAAAGCTTTAAAAGATTCATGGGATAAGAATGTCTAACAGTTTATCCTGGAACATTGCAGAGTGTCTTTCCAGCTGTTTTGGGATTGGTTCATGGAATCAGCTGCATAGTAAACCCTGATTAGCAGGATGATGGGTGTACATGCTAATCCCATGATATTTCTGTTCTGAGACAAACACAAGCACAACTTGTTCAGAGACAAATGCACAGTCTGTTCCTAGCCTAAGGGTGAACACAGCAGTTGGTACATGCTAACTGTTACGTGTGTAGATGTGCTATTTTTATTAGACCAACTGAGTTGTTGGAGAATAGTTCTTAGCAAGCTTTTGGACACAATCACCCTTCTTCAGGCATAATAACTTTTCTCCAGCTACTCAGTTGGTCTAATAAAAGATATCACATCTACTCAAAGAACCTTGCCTGCCTATGTCCTTAGACCAACATGGCTACAACCAAAAACCCAGTAACTGTTATGTGTGAATGATCTGAGAACTATTCAAACCCTGGAGGAAGAAGTGTTCAACTTGGAGTTCTTTTCCTGCATTTGAATAATGTTCTCATCTAGGTCATACATAACAATTAGAATCTAGGAGAGCTGTGGCCAGTTTGAAACATTGCTCATTTGAAAAGTTTTCAAACATTTGTGTGTCCACATCCCAACTATAGCTCCGTGTGATTTGTGATGCTGTATCTATCGGCGCCTTTTTCATTTTTTTTTTTAAGAAAGAACATGGTAGGAAGTCTGGCGCATAAGCCATGGACTCTCAGCATCTTAAAGAAAATTAATATACCCAGAAAATGAACAATGCTTTTGAGAGAGAAGGAGGCAAAAGTCATACCACTGAACAAAATATCACTACAAATGATTTATGGAGGCAGAAGTGGCATGAGTCAGTAGTGGGAATGAACGGAAGGAAAAGAACTGGAATTTTGCTTGCAAGCAAGCTTACCACAAGAATGAGAGCTCTACGAAAGGGATTACTTTATTTTCAACAAACTATAAAAATATGCCATTCTGATTTGATATCATTTTCACTTGCACGGGTCAAAATTTATAAATCCTATACAAAGCCATGTAGAATCAAGGCCATATAAGCAGGATGAAAGATAGGGCAGAGCTTGCTCTTAGGAGAAAGCTTAATGGCCTTGAATAGTGTGTTCTGTCCTTGCATGTGCTCTATCCTTTCATCATCGCCCCCACCCTCCCAGGAAATCTTGGGAGGAGATTGTTTCACCTATCACCTATGCTGAGAAGTGACCTCTTTCCATATATTGTCAGAAGATGCAAGAGTGAAACGTACTAATGTATCACCAGTCCTCTAATTTTTTCTTGACATTATATTAAAAAGTATTAATTGTGCAGCGAGTGTATCATTTTAAACATGCATGGAGCCCTGGCCCACAGTATGATTCCACTGGCTGAAAAAATAGTCTTACACTGATAACATAACTTGTTTTCATTTATATTTAATACAGTGATTTCTAAGTCTATATAAAACATTGTTTAAACAAAAATCTTACATCTCAACATTAAAGACTGATAAAATAAAGAGTATTGAAATTATATTTCTATTCAAATTAAACAATTCAGGTATGAAATGTGAATAAGGAAGAAAAAGGGGAGAGAGTAATCTATTCCTTCATTTAAATCATGTGCTGCATCTACCCCATTTGCCCTCAGATCACCTGTATGAAGAAG
The DNA here is from genome assembly GCF_000455745.1 of Alligator sinensis. Taxonomy (NCBI): domain Eukaryota; kingdom Metazoa; phylum Chordata; order Crocodylia; family Alligatoridae; genus Alligator; species Alligator sinensis. The sequence continues at coordinate 1,357,099 of NW_005841993.1, forward strand.
TTGTTCAATTAAAATCTCCCAAACAATTCCACACATCCATAAGCAAAATCTGGCATCTGCCTAAAGCATCCACTCTATTGCAACAGCCAGTAGATTTATCCCTGGAAATGAAGCAGCAATTTTCCCTGAAATCCTTCACTTTTTCTCTGGTAAGGTCAGAAAAGAAAATTAGTTCAAACAGTTTTCTTCCTATCTCTCTATTGATAGCAGAAAGGTAATTTTTGTTAAGAACACTATAGGATTTCATTTTAAATGGATTTCATTATCTGATCTGTCTTTAAAAGTGTTATGCTGTAGAGAGTTGTCTCAAGGTACATGCTCATGGGGAAACACGTACACACACGCACGCACTCACACAGATATGCGCGCGCACACATACACACACACACAATTTTGTTGAATTGGCTTTCCAACTAGTTATACCTTACCCTATTTCCTAGTTATGTTGTAATGGGACATTTTATAGTTCAGTAGGAGCTAAACAGTCTGCTCATTTTCCCTGATAAAGATCCAGGGTTACCATAGATACCAACATGTATTCTTTGTAACACGCTTATTCAAAATGTAATTTCCCTATATGAAAGTTAAGAATTCTTTTTGATAATTACAGTAATACAATAGACTAAACAGTTGACACATTTTTCTAAAATAAATCTAGTCATACTAGAAGTAGGGGTGGGGGGGCTTCTTCTCAACTGCTACTCATTATACCCTGGCATCTTCATCACATTAGGGTTTTTTTTAGTTGCTGAGTATGATTTCATTTTACTTTGAGCTACTAATGGTTACTATGGCAACCCTTACTCCTTCCCTTGATACTCCTGAAGCAGGTAGTAAATCTCTCAAGGGTAATGTAACACATCCACAGAGATCCTGTTGGCCAATCTTGATTCCTGATATTTTGCCATTTGTGGGCGCGAGCCAGCACATGACTCTTGCGGCATCTCAAAGAAGTCAGAGATGCTGCAAGAGGCACACTGGGAGCAAAAAAACATTCCCTGCGCTGCATATTTGCAGCATGGGCTCAGAATTGGATACCTGGAAATCCAGGTATCAAAAACAAAACCCCAGAAAAAAAGTGGGGCAAGGCATGGTCCAGGACCATGCCCTGAGGCAACCAGAGGCTGGAGTCATCCAAAGAGATGCTCTGGTAGCCAGCCAGTTAGCCTGCACAGGTGCAGGCTGCAGCCTGATGGGACTCAGCTCTGTCCCAGGTAAGTAAGGAGGGACTGGAGCAGGGGAGCTGTGTAGGTGCAAGGGACTGTGGGTTCAGGGGGGCTTCTGGGGAGGTGTGGAACCCCTGTCTGCCCCCTGCACTGCCCCCCCAGCCCAGCAGCAGTGGCCATCGGGGAACTTGGGGCCCCCCTGACACAGCTCCCACCATGGCATGGGGCAGCACAGCATGGCCCAAGCTGCCTGGCACTCAGTACTGCTTGTGCATTCAGGCAGCTCTGGGCCACTTCAGCTGTCACCCAAGGCCCCATGCTGCTAGCAGGGACCACCTGTCATGCTAGGGCCAGGTCCTGTGTGTACGGGCCCCACGTGCTGTTGGGCCGGGCTAGTTAAATGCATGCAGAACCCAGCTCGGCATGACAGGTGGTTCCTATGAGTGGTGCAGGGCCCTGGGTGACAGCCCAAGTGGCCTGTAGCTGCCCAAAGGAGCATGGTTCTGTGATGAGCCATGCCATGCCTGTACAATGTGGTACAGGTAGCACCAGGTACCATGTAGCCAGGGCTGAGCCTCTCTGCCCTACGCTGCATGGGGGGCCTGTGCCAGGTGTTCCCAAGTGTCTCGATGACTACTGCTGCTATGGGTGAGCTATGGGCAATGAAGTGGGTGGGAGGTATGTGGGCCCTGTGGGGGATGGGTGCGGGGGATCCGCTGCTCCCAAACTGCACCCCCATGGTGCCCTGAACCCTCACAGCCCCCCCTTCCTCCAGCACACCAACCCTCACTTATCTGGAATGGAGCCTGGGTCTGGGTCACTGCAGCCTGTATCACTGCTTGCCTGCAGGGGCAGGCAGTGTCCTGCATCACTGGGGCAAGCGGCAGGCATAGAGATGCTCTGACCAGCCACCAAAGTATCTCTGTGGAGGACCCAAGCCTCCAGTTGCCTCAGGGCACCTGCCCCACTTTTTTCCAGGTTTTTTTTTATTATTATTTTTAAAATGTTTCAATACCTGAATATCCAAGTATCAAATTTTGAGCATTTTTTTGTTCCCCGCATGCCTCTTGCCACATCTCAAACTGCTTTGAAATGTGGCAAGAGGCAAACGTGGGCTTGTCTGGATGAACCCCATGAACATGTCCACACATGCAAGCACATGCACTTGCAGCAGCTCAAATAGAAGCCATGCAAATTTGAGCTGGGTTTTTTTGCTTCAGAGCACATGCTTGGACATGCACTTTGGTGTGGGGCAAATTGTGCCACTTGGGGCAAAATAACCCTACCTGGCTCCTTCTGGATCTGCAGCCAGGCCCCAGCAGTATAAAAAGCTGCCCTGGCAAGTAGCTCAGGGCTACTAGCACTCAGGAGCTCCTGGGGCCCAACCAATTGGTACCTGGGGATGTTGAGCCCCAGCTCAAGTCTGGGATCGTGCCCGGTATGCAAAGGCCAATAAAGATACCAGGGGTGAAAGTATAAAGAAGGTTTATTGCTAGCAATAAAAGGTGCGAGCGGAATAATTTCATGTAACAAGCACACTAGATTACTATTTCTAAGCATCTTTTATACAGGAGTTTTTGAACCTCCATAAGCATCCTTGTTTGCTGATTGGTTATAAAGGAGTGACGCAAGGAGTTCTTTACTGAGCATGTCTCTATACCTGTGTTTTAGCCATGTATCTCATTTACATACATGTATGTTTCATTAGCATACTTTTTCCTCACCTAGGGGTGTGATTTTTAGTATTTTAATGAGCCCTTTAACCCAGTACTCTGTTTCTTATTTTGTTTTCAAGCCTCCTTTATCTAAGACTGTCTCCTCCTTATCATTGCAGATGGGCATTTGTCACATAACATTCT
>NW_005841993.1:1365001-1371288 GCF_000455745.1 Alligator sinensis
CCACCAAACTCTGCCCAATGTCCCAATACACAAGAGAGGGGGGTACATTTCCTAACTTTACTGTTAATAGTACCCATCTCAGGGCTGCCTTCCCGGTCCTGACCGTCTGACTTACCTGGGATCCAGGGATCTGTTCTTAGTCCTCGTTCTCACAGGGGAAAAATCACTGTTCTTGGACTCGGGCCAGACAGAATACTTACAGAGATAATCCCAGGCAGGCGTGCTGACGGTAGGCCTTATGTCCTTTCTACCCTCTCACCCAGGTGCCTGTTACTGGTACTTTCACTCTATGGCTTTGCACCGTTAGGCTACTGCCGCCTCAGCAATCCAGCTCCCCCTGAAGCAAGAGTCTCACCGGGAAAAGAGATCCCGGGGCGCGCCTGACATTCGCTTCAGAGGAGTGGCCGTCTGGTCATCAGCTAGACTGGGCAAAACCTTATCTACGGCAGTCCCATCTGGGGTGCCATGAAGGGGGGGGAGAGAGGAGGAGGATAAGGTGGAAGTGGCAAAGGGAGTGGAGCCTCCGGCTCCGGACATTCCAGGACAGGATTTGCAGTTGGTCGAGCCACTGCCATCTCACAGATCCCAACCCCCTCCCCCAAACCACATTCTTCCAAAATCTTTCTATCTCTACAAAGAGACATAAACGCTTGCGCATACATCAATTCCTCCCATTTACCATTCTGCCAGCAGAACAAAATCAATTGTAAGATGGTATTATAATTAACACTTCCCTCCGGAGGCCAATGTTCTCAATCATCTAGCTTATAGCATGGCCACGTAGTTTCACAGAAGAATTTAGCTTTCTTCTTAGTCATAGGATCCCCACCGAACTCTGCCCAATGTCCCAATACACAAGAGAGGGGGGTACATTTAATAGTACCCATCTCAGGGCTGCCTTCCCGGTTCTGACCGTCCGACTTACCTGGGATCCAGGGATCTGTTCTTAGTCCTCGTCCTCACAGGGGAAAAATCACTGGTCTTGGACTCAGGCCAGACAGAATACTTACAGAGATAATCCCAAGCAGGCGTACTGATGGTAGGCCTTATGCCCTTTCTACCCTCTCACCCAGGTGCCTGTTACTGGTACTTTCACTCTATGGCATTGACCCGTTAGGCTACTGCCGCCTCAGCAATCCAGCTCCCCCTGAAGCAAGAGTCTCACCGGGAAAAGAGATCCCGGGGCGCGCCTGACATTCGCTTCAGAGGAGTGGCCGTCTGGTCATCAGCTAGACTGGGCAAAACCTTATCTACGGCAGTCCCATCTGGGGTGCCAAAAAATGTTGAGCCCCAGCTCAAGTGTGGGATCATGCCCGGTATGCAAAGGCCAATAAAGATACCAGGGGTGAAAGTATAAAGAAGGTTTATTGTTAGCAATAAAAGGTGCGAGCGGAATAATTTCACGTAACAAGCACACTAGATTACTATTTCTAAGCATCTTTTATACAGGAGTTTTTGAACCTCATAAGCATCCTTGTTTGCTGATTGGTTATAAAGGAGTGACGCAAGGAGTTCTTTACTGAGCATGTCTCTATACCTGTGTTTTAGCCATGTGTCTCATTTACATACATGTATGTTTCATTAGCATACTTTTTCCTCACCTAGGGGTGTGATTTTTAGTATTTTAATGAGCCCTTTAACCCAGTACTCTGATTATTATTTTGTTTTCAAGCCTCCTTTATCTAAGACTTCCTCCTCCTTATCATTGCAGATGGGCATTCGTCACATAACATTCTCGTCTGCTTGGTCTTTGCATAGTGGTTTCTAGGTCACTCCTTACAGAGACACTACCCCTTGTGCCAGCTGGGCTGGTGGAGCAGCCCTGAGAGTTCCCTGAACCCTTTACCTACTGCAGCAGTCTGGCAGTGGGGGCTGCTGCCTGGCTGTGACCTGCTGCGCCCCTGCCAGATCCGGAATGGGGATTGCACAGCCAGTAGAGGCATCCGCCCCTCTGGGCCATCTGCCAGTGGACTGTGGTTGCAGCGTTGGCCTCTGTGTGGCACTACTGCCCCGTATGCCCGCTGCCCAGCCATCTGGGCAGCTATCGCCCAGAAAATGTTCCAGGTGTGGTGGCCTGCTTTAAACTGTCAAAACATGTCCTCCTAGCCCCATTTGGGCTGTCAGGGGTAGAGGACCCAGCCTTCGGTTGCCTCAGGGCATGGTCCAGGACCGTGCCCTGCTCCGCTTTTTTAAACTTCAATTTTTTTTAGACCCCTGGATATCCAGGGGTCTAATTTTCTCCCTGTGTTGTGTTCCCACACATGCCTGTTGCCCCACCTCAAAGGGGTTTGAGACGGGGCAAGTCGCACGTGTGCACTCGTCTGGACATGGGCCATGAGGCTAAGTGAGATTTGTTGAATCATTTGATAGGAAAGAGAACCCTGCCTCTCCCTCTTCTCCTCTGAAAATACAAGTTATCTACTTTTGACATCTCTAGCTGTGTCTTCCATTTACATTAGACATGCAAATTGAAAATTCTCATATCACTGATTAATCTTGTTTTGTTTTATTTTTTCCAACTTAAATTTTACTTAGTTTGGATAATACTTTACTGCTTGTAATGAAAACTGAAATAGTTTAAAAAATTTACAAGCATAACTTTATCAAGTTCTTTAGGAGCTCTTTTAAATGATACACATGCTTGAAAAATATTGTTGCAAAAACATTGGTTTAAGGTTGCAATTTAGACAAGCCTGTATTCTGAAAGAGAGAATGACAGCCTAAGGCCCTGTTCTCACCCAGAAATTAAGTTAGATTATACATTTTATGTTGTCCTTAAAAGCCCGTAACACTTGTGTAGTGGTAGTTTTAACTCTATTTGGCTGACTTGTCAGGGCTATGAACAGGGTAGATTATCAGAACTTGTCAGCTGCTAACTTCAGTCAAACACAGCCAGGAGATAGGGCGATACCATACAGACTGACTGGTTCAGAGATGCATGGGCTTTCATAGGCAAAAATTTTGACAGAATAAGTTGTTGTCTACAGAATGTCATGCCTTTGAACCAGTCATTCTCTAAGGTGTTATGCTGCCCAGCCTTCTGCCTGGCTGGCACACCTAACCACCTCTTAAAAACAGCCTATACTCCAGTGTCTTCCCACATCTTCCCCTGCATAACCCAAAAGAACAGAAGTTCTCCCTCAATTTACTGTGAAAGAATTCATGAAGCAGCTTGGCTTTCTGCAGGGCAAAGAAGCAAGGGGTATACTCCAACTGTCAAAAAAACCTGCATACCCATAGCAATTTAAATGTTGTGCATTGTAACTGCTTTCAGGGTATGTCTGCAATGAAGATTAAAGAGCACCACAAAAGAGTCCAACCAACATTAGCCTACAAGGAGCTGCAGGCCACAGGTATGTGTTTCCAGTACTTGAGTTATATTTTTGAGAGCTAGCTCAGGACTTCTATGATGCATTCCACCATATAGACTAGTGTCTTGAAGTAGGGTAACTTCAGGTAAGAAACTCAAGTACTTGAACTGATGTTGCTGTGAGAATGTTTGTTTCAAAGTTATAAAAGAGAAGAATTTCTGTAAGAATAAAAGCATAGTTTAGGCTCCAGGATCTATTAATCTTTTGCCTCTCAATCTAATATAATAAAAGGCTTAGTCTCTGTGTCTGTCTGTGTGTCTATCTGTTCATAACACTTCTGGGCAATTGAATCACAGAGAGGAGGGGGCAATTGGCTGCATGGCTCAGACTGCATGGGCCCAAGTTTGAGCTCCTGCTGGGCAAGTTTGTAGGAACAGAAAAAATGCCCCAGCTGCCCAAGAAGTGGGGCTTCCCTGTGCCTCCCTGCCTGAGGGTGAAGGGGGAGGGTAATGGTTGAGGTGCACCCCCACCGCCCTGCCCTGACAGAACAGGGCCCCCCAGAACAGCTGGCAAGGAGGGAGGGAGGCAGATGTGGCCCAGACAGGTGTGGAGCAGCAGCGGGTGTTAGAGTGGGGCTGGACCCAGGGCAGCAGGGAGTGGGGTGGAGCGGGGCCAGATCCAGAGTGGTGGGGGGGATGGAGTGAGGCAGGTGGAACAGGGCTGGACCCAGAGTGGCGGGGAGTGGGTAGAGCAGAGCCGGTCCCCAAGCAGCCAGGGGGTTTGACCAAATACCAGAATAGAACCCAACTAGTAGTTTGTTATGTGTTCACCTAGTCAAGCACACACTGAGGCCACAACCCATTTCATATTGGTTGGTTGAATATTGTAACTAGAAAGAATTTAATTCACTACTAAAGTGGAGTAGCTTTGAAATTTTTACTTGTGGGAAACGTCTTTTAGAGTCCAATGAAGGAACCATATCCATGTTTATTTTCAAGATGAACATTAATATGCAAGGGATTATGAGAGCTATTTCTGAAACAGATGTCTGATGAAGGCAACATCCCATCATTTCTCTAAATTATGATTAGGGAAATTAGACAAGCCTATAGTGCAAGCTCCAAGGAATCAGATAAACAAAATAATAATATTAGTTTTTGTAAAAAATAAATACAGCAGCAACAAAAGAAAATCTATACCTGTTCTCTAATTAAAGAAAGAAATATGCAATCTGATAACCTCCCCACAAATATACCAACAATGTAGCTTTTTTTTCTAATGTTGCTTTGCTCATCTTGACTACAAGTACCAATTTTAGTCCAAATTAAAATAGTAGTTTAATAAAAAAAGTTTCAGCCAAACAGTCTTATAAGGTACAATGGAGCAATGTTTAAGTGAACACTGTTGGAAGAAAGAGCAAAGAATTGTCTTTGACCATCCTTTAGCACGTCACATATAGTGTGGCACAGGGATACAAAGACTCTTGCCAAGGCTTGAGTTCACACTACTCCTCTCTAGCAGCATTTATAAAAGTCGGTCATTGTACATCTTTTTGTCCTGTCACATGATAGATCTTCTCTTCCTCCTCTGCAGCCATCTGTAGCTATATTTCAGCATCAAAAGGCTGTTACCCTTTCATGAAGTTAAACTTTGCCTACCCAGCCTTGATAAATATGTACAGCTGGGAAGAATTTGAACTGATTTCTTTGGCAAAAACTGCTGAGTGGGTGATGATGAAATGAGCGTGTCAATTTGTCTGAATGCTAGCTTGACAAACAAACAAACAAACAAAACAACTACCCCCTTAGAAGACTGTTTGGTTTGTAGTAACATTCTGAAAGTGTTAACCCCCTTCTCATTTCAAGGGTGGGGGGGTGTTTGTTTTTTGTCCTCCAGTTTGTTTTTGAATGAAATGTTTTGACAAATCAAATTTAAATCAAAATCTAAATGTCAATCTAAAATTCTAAAATCAAATGTTTTCTCAACCCCAAACGAAGGTGTTAAGTTCTGTGGAATTGCCACACTCTGTGAAGATGACTGGCAATCCCATCATTCCCTTTCCTGCACTTTTCTAACATTCATTGTATCTGATGAAGCAGACTATCATCTACAAAAGTTCCTGACTCCCTGAGCAAGCTAGTCTAAGCATTACCCTGCCTTACCTTTTTATTTTAACTTTCATCATGTTCTCACAATTAATTTACATACAGTATTTTTACTAAGACAAAGGAAAGATCTGTGTGTTTCCACTAACAGTTTTCCATTTTGGGAGAAGATCATAGGTGGGGGAAAGGGGGGCTAATTGGCTTCAGCCCCCACAACTATAGTGGGTAGCAAATATGGCTGGAGGGCTGCTCAGCTGCAGACTGCTGCAGCAGAAGGGAGGGGAGAACGCACTCAGATACCCTGTGTAGCAAGGATCGCAGCTGGCCCAAGAGTCAAGTAAATTTTTTTCTATACCTGGTCTGCGAGGTGGGGTGGAGGAACAGAGGGAGACCCCCACAGTGCAGGAGACAGTGGGGCAGCAAATCATTCACCCCACTCCTGCTACACTCCCTGCTGCATTGTGGAGATCGTGGGACAATCAGAACCCAACAGCTCCTCCAGAGGCATTGTGCAGCACCAGGGAGCCAAACGGGGTCATACGCCCTCCCGATCTTTGCATGGGGCAAGGGTGGACTGCAGCTGTGAGCTGGGCTCTGCCTGCTCCCTGCCTCCCTGCCACTATGTTGAAAGTGGCACAGGGCCATGTGAATCCCACCTTGGCTCCCCAGTGCCGCGCCTCTGGAGGAGCCACTGGCTGCAATTGTCCCATGACCCAGGGTCAGATCATGGGGCAATCAGAATCCAGCAGCTCATCCAGGGGCACAGTGTGGGGAAACCAAGTGAGAGGGGGAAGTGCCCCCCGGCTCTCCCATAGTGCACACAGTGGTGGGAGCCACCCCCCCATACCCCTGGAGGAGCCACAGCCTGGCA
>NW_005841993.1:1371319-1400275 GCF_000455745.1 Alligator sinensis
GAACCTTCCCCCTCACCCCCACCCCTTCCCCTGCAGATTTTCCTGTAGCCCCTCCAAAAAAAAAAATGTCTCTCTCCACCTATGGAGAAGATACTAATACAATAACTGAAAACGCTGCTTTTAGTGATTAACTATATTTCCATGAACCAAATCTTATGACACCAAATTAAGAAAGTGACCATTAATGGTGTATCAAGATTTGTTGTCACTGTAGCAGAACTCTGCCAGACCTAGTTCCTAACCTTAAAAACATTAATAATTAAATTTAAGTGGAACCCAACATTAAATCTGGAACACTAAAACAGAGACTAAATATTCAACATTCCCTCTGTAGAACAAATTGATACCAGAGTTTAAGGTCTGAATTGGACATTAAAAGACAAAGTCTCCTCTGAAACCTAAGAAGTCTCAGAGAAACACATGTTCTACTGAGGTCTCCCTTTACAGTTTCCAATTTTGCTCTTTATACTAAAATAACTGATTTCATGGATTACCTTCATATATACTGAAAGTGATGTATATGTAAAGAGTCATAAGCAATTTAGAAATAGGCTAAATAAGACTACAGTAAATACAACAATGACAAGTGCTGCAGTAAGCAGTCTATTGAAAGATTAATGTCATTTCAGTACTTTTGTCCTCCAGTTCTATTTTTAGCCCATCAAAGAGGGCTTACTTAAAAAAAAAACAAACCCAAAAACCTATTAAATTTATTTATTACAAAATATTTAGCTGCAGTCAGACCTTTCCATTGCAGGAAGTTTTTTATATTTCATTTCCATTGCATAGGTACATTTATATTTATAGTTTTATATTTTATATGAACATAGCAGAATATGTGTTTACTAAAAATATTACTATAATAAATGTAAATAAAACAGTATAAAACAGTGGTCTAAGGTGTCAGTTGTTTCAGAAAACTATAAGAAGCAAGTAATTCTCTCATCATATGAAGCTGTCACATACAAATATGCAATTGAACTTTAGAGAATCATAGAATCAAAGTGAAGTAGGTTTGGAAGGGACCTCTAGAGATTGGTCATCTAGCCCAACCCTCTGACTGAGACAGGATCATCCCTATCCAGACCATCCCCACTCTGAATAGTTAGTTTAAGGAGTTAAAGCTGAGGAAGAAAATGGAGTGGAAAAAAAATAGCCACACAGAATGACAGAAGTGAGGTTGAAAGTAGACCAAAATGAGAGGAGGAAAGGGCAGTACTAAGACCTCCACTAAAAATACACCCTGGCTGCATCTACATGATATGCTATTCCATAGTGGTTAGTGCACATTTATTTAGTACCTGTATAAACAAGTACTAAATAAATGTGCAATAACTCGAGTTATTGTGCAGTAGTTCTGGTGAAAACTTTTTTTGTGATGCTACTGTGCAGTAGCCTAATATTAATGTGCAGCACTATCACATCATGGTTTTTGCCATGCAACACTACTGCCCAGTACTATCGGGTTACTGCACAGTCAGCATCTTGTGTAGATACATCCACAGATGAACCCAGTGGGACTATAATATATATATATATAAACTACATACACACACACACACACACACACATGCTTATATGCTTTTCTGAATCAAGATCTAATCATACGCTATTAGAGCAATGTGTTTAAACCATTTTAGGGCCCCTCTACATGTTACATAGAATCATAGAATTATAGAAAGTTAAGGTTGGAAGGGACTTCAGGAGGTCATCTAGTCCAACCCCGTGCTCAAAGCAGGACCATCCCCAACTAGATCATCCCAGCTAAAGCTTTGTCTAGCCAGGTTTTGAAAACCTCCAAGGATAGAGCTTCCACCACCTCTCTGTATCACACACACCATCACCACATGTATCACACAACTACTGGATTAATTGTGCAATTAATTTAGACCAGTTATACTTGCAAATTAACTATCTCACCATAAAAAGTCCAACCAGCTATAAAGTTAGAGCTGGAACATGTGTAATAACTCTATAGCGAGTTTCTATCCAGTTTTAATTTGCATGTGCAGCATAGCTGTGACCCCATGACTGAAGCCCCATCAGCTGATGGGGCTCCCAGCCACAGGAATGCATAATGCACTGTGATGGGTGGGATTCCTGTCACCTGACGGCACTGCCATTTTTGGAATCAACCTATGTGATCATGATTCTGGGCTCCCCCAGAACTGACAATAATGCTTAATATGATCTGATGCTGGATCCCACAATCACATTTCCTGTGTGCAAAATTGTGTGCATCACACATTAGATCTTATCACATCTTTACCTGAATGTCTAGAGGGGCTCTTAGACTCAAGGTAATCCTTGTTAGATTTAAGGCACCCCTTGAAAGTACCTGCTCTTCGTTTTCAATCTTTTTTTTTATTATTATTACAAAAAAATAGTAGAGATGTTCTTTTGTTGCAAAGAGCTCAGAATGTCCACAACAGGTCAAAATGTTTCTAACACTATGGATTCCTTTTGAAATCTCTTATGAGTCATGTTTTTGCATCTAAACTTGATAATATTGTGTGCCATCCCTTGCACCCTCGAAAGGATCTCAAGCTACCCCAGGTCCTGTGGCACCCTGGTCCAGAATCACATTATTAGGGAGAGATATAACAATATTGGTAGGCCCTTCTACATGGTTCTTCATACCATGGTTGAGTAGGATATAATTTAATCACAGTAGTTTTAGTAACAAAACCACAGTGTCTGCAGACATTCAATAAAAGACATGCATTATTAAATGCATGTCCCTAGATATTCTTTATGATATATCATCCAAACCTGCCTGGAATGAAGATTTTAAATCAATTATGGTGATTCCTGTGGTAATTATGACTGAGCATCCTAGGGTTTCACAAAAATTCATATTTTTTCTTCAGAGTCTATGCAAGGAAGTAAGATATTATGCTCATTTTACAGCTACGAAGAAGAGGAACAATGGAAGAGGGTGTACTTTTCAGAGTGTTTCAACACCCACCTTAAATTATTTGTCTTTTATACAAGCATGAAGCACCCACCACTTCTCTTGACTTCATTTGGATTTGTGAGAACTCAATAAATAACTTGTTGCTCTTCATTTAGCCATGTGGATTCTGGAACAGTGGCTCAGCAGTCCCCATGTGGATGAAACCTATTCTTTATTAGGCTGAATATTGAGCAGGTATCCAGCTGGACTCTCTCTCGCTATTTAGAGAGCAGGTACTCACAATTCAGTTCGTATGTGATTGGCTGAATACACTGCTAGTATATGATATGTCCTTCTGCTTGTGGGATATAGTAAATAATGCATGGTTTCTTTGTCTTCCTGTAAGATTTTTTCCTGCTCTGGCTATCACAGAACACGGATGCACTATTTCTGTAAAAGTATCTTTTTCAGGAAGATGTTACAAATGTCCACTGCTGTTTTGCTATGTTAAGAGTTTATGAATATAGAGGATAATGGTGGAGCACATGAAAGGAACTTCTGGTAGAGTGACAGCTACATATCTTATGTGACTCCTGAAATGCAATGTTTGAGAGATCTGTCTCAAACATCTGTCATTTTGGAAAATTTGACAATCCAGTTTGAAGGAAAGAGAAAGGAACCCACACGCTACTCTGACTCTTCCCCACAGGTTGCAGGAGAACAGGCAGAGGGGATGACTTCATGACTTTTGAAAACAGCAGTCTTTAGTTTATTATTTTTAAGGATTAGTCCCCTACAGTATTTTCATGTTAACCTGTGGTATGCCCATGATTCTTTTTCATAAAACCCTTATGAAAATTAATTGTGTTCTGAACTTTGAAGAAGCTCTCCATACTTATATTGTACCTTGTATTTAGAAGGGGAATGCCTTTACTTTTTTTTTTAACAATTTCCTGATCCTGGGGTCTGCTTCTTAATTGTAATGACAAGGAAAGTTTAGACCTAACCTGTGAAAACTGCGAAAACTTAGTCCTTCAACCATCATTTTTAAAAGAATGTGCTCTTGCTAGCTGAGTCAAAGACAGATTTTTAAAATTGTGTTGACAGGTCTTTCATTTATTCATCACCAGTTGAACTTCTAATGTATAGATATTGATCTATGAAGCACTTTAATTAAGAATCCCTTCACTTCTGGTTTTATTTGACAATGTACTTTGGGTCTTCAGTTCTGTCATTAGGATTGACAATGACCGCAGTAACTATCCAATCATCAGAAATACACATAGACAAGGTTTCCGTGGAGTGCAGCAGCATTTTCCCCAGTTAAGTACTCCATAGCTGGGCACAAAAATATTGATACAAATCCCCAACACCAAACTTAAATACCATGTATATACTATTTATGATCCTAAAATAATCAGTAGAATAAAAGTAGACCTTGCTATCCTGATTAACACAAAGGACTTGAAACTTGATACTCATTTGGGATGTGAGAGACCAACCCAGTAGCTATTTGCTAATGTGGGGTGAAAGGGATCTCTAACCTTTCCACCAGAAGTTAAGACCTAGGCTTAGGAAGCAGAACAGGCATATTCCACAGCAGACATTTATATGTTTGGATTAAGAATCTTTCAAAGGTCACAACCGCCTAGCTGTAGTTAGAAAATGGATATTGATGCCTAACATACTCCCATAGTACATAGCATTTTTAGATTATGTTTACATTACAGAATTCAAGTATGATCAGTACATGGGAACATATCCATGCTACCCTTATTAAAGCTGTATTGGTAAAAGTAGCAGTGAAGACTACATCAGCAAAGATGTTAGCCCAGGCTAGAGACCAGAGTTGAATGCCTAAGGACTTAGGGCAATTCCTACAGTTACTAGCCACTGTTGCCATCTGTTCCCTGTTATTGTTACATATCAGACTAGTTAAATTAAAATTTAGATATCCCTGCCCGTGCTACTGTCACATTTTTGTTTTCTTGTGTTACCACTCTTAAACATAATGTTCTAAGCATCTCCATTGGATAGTGAAACCTTTCCATTCTATGGCACTGAAGGAATAACTGATCCCAAAATGACTATTCTGAGGTCAGATATATAATGAACAGCAATCCTTGTTTTCTCTAACAACCTCCCCCACAAAATTTTGGATTAAAAACCCCCAAATCCACATTTTTCCATGATTAAAATGAAACACTACTAATATATATCTATATCTATATATCTCTACAGATATATATTAGTAGGGTTTTAATCTGAAAATCTGGGATATATCTATATCTATATCTAGGTTGTCTATATAGATATAGATATAGATATTAGTGGTGTTTCATTTTAATCATGGGAAAATGTGGATTTTGGGTTACTTTTTCAAATCTGAAAATTCGTGATTTTTTTTTTTTTTAACCAGAGAAAACCAGAATCTCTGCTTATGACCCTGGGGGAACTTTGGGTAAGTTGTAACAAGATGGTTAACTCATTGTGTTCCAGTTATCTTTTCTTTATTTGCGTTTAACACCAGGTGACTAGATTGTGGCTATAAGGAATGTCTAGTGATCACAGAATAGAGCTATAGGGGTGCTCTGTCTCTTCAGCATTGATCAGGGATGTGTGGGGCTGAAGCCAAGGAAGCTAGGGCCTGAGGCAATGAACCTGGGCTAAGGGGGTTCAGCCACATAAAAAGGACTTAAGTTGTGAAGGCTGACAGCCAGACAAGGGTGAGTGGCCAAGTGACAGTTGGAACCCAGAGGTCTCCTCCAAGGGGCAAATGAGAGTTACCTTTGAGGTGTGGGCATGGCTATAGGGGTGGCTGGAGTTTATGATATAGCCCCTAAGGGGCACCTAAAGACATCTTAATGGGGAAGTACACATCATGAATTTTGAGCAGAGTAGCCCTAAGGCTTGACATAAAGGAGAATAACCCCTAGGACTAAACCAAGAGGAGGAGACACAAAAGAAGAGGCTACCCTGGCATCTGGAGGCAGGCTCACCTTAAATATACATTAAGACCAAGTTGTCGCAGGTGAGAGACAGGAAGTAGAGGAGGATGAGGAGCAATGGCACACAAGTCTGACCACAAGGGGGCATTAGATGCCAGGGAGGTCAGATGCCATGAGCCTGTTACAAGCAGAGTCAGTTATAGAACCCAGTTTCTTTCCTTAAATTACAAAATTATCCTTCCCCATCCTCTCTTTCTAAGGCAAAAGACATATCTACAAATATTGCCATTCTGAGACTGATAAGCTATTTTAAAATGTATAGAGTTGTAATATCCTTGATAGGCAATTATTTTGTATTCTTAATACTAATTCAGTTAAACTATACTAGAAGAGTTAGATAAGAAAATATTACCATTGTAAAGGGTTATTTTCATCACAAAAAGCTTAAACATTTCTTCTAATCATTTTGATAAAGTGTTTCACGGCTGGTCTTTCTAGACAAGAAAAATGGATTGTGGAAAGGAAATCTGAATAATTATGCTAATGGTTTTCACACATTGCAAACCTTGTTTTCTTTCCTCTTTGATAAATATATTAAGCTCTGTTTTTTAGGAGTAGATCATTATCCAATTCATCAGAAGAAAGTTTTTAACCAGGGACATTTGTTTAAACTTCTGGATGAGCTATTAGGATAATGATGCTACGTTTTAACTATATATTACCTTAACACACAGCTTAATTCTGTTCTGACATATCAGTAGTATGCTAGAGGTATCCTGGAGTAAAAGTGTAGAACTTTCTCCCAAATTCTGAAGTGGTACAAATGGAAAAAAAACAGTTTACCTAACATTACAAGCTGGTAGTTTAGATAAGACAAAGAATGCAAACCTTCAGATTTTAAAACACCTGAACAGTTCTCTAGAAGGAATTCCCAAAATCAAGTTTAATTTATGTAGAAACCAAAAGGATGGTCTCTCATTTAAGTCACTAGGCAAAAACTCCAAATGGGGAGTCAGTTCAACACTGTTATAACTACTACATTTGTACTTTGTTTTCTGGAGCTGAATATGCATTTCCAGTTTGGGCTAGACATGGGCTCAAAATCTGGTAGTGGAAGATCAGTGGCCGCTAGATTGAGTGCATGGGGCACATCAAGGTTAAGTCTCAGCATTTTTCTCAAAGAATTAAACTATTACTGTTTTTATTGTAATGCCCACGGTTTGAAGCTGTTGCTATTTCTCTGTTCACACAAACTTTCCAAGGGAATGCTTTTAAAAAATTCAGACAGACATTTACTGAAGAAAGCTAACTAGGAAAGTGAAATGGTCATGAAGAATTTTTTACCTGTATGCTTTTAAGGATATTCACTTGGTAAAGCCAGATGCATGCACTATAAGGAGGTTAGTAAGAGAAAACAGGGAACAATTTTATTTTAATGAATGAATATTGTTACCTTTTCTTTCCTCTCTGCCTAATATTCTTCCTTGTAGCTTAATTTAAAAAAAAATAAATTGGGGGGGGGGTCCCCAAAAAGAAACAGAACATCTGAAACAGAACGTTTCATAAATACTTCTCTCAGAATTCTGGATTAATATCCAAAAGCTACTGCCCATTTTATAATTATTTCAACACTTTGAAGTAGTATATATTGAAAAAAACCACAATAATGCAATCTACGTAACATTACAAATTGGGAGCCTAGAAAAGCCAAAAAATGTAAGCCTTCATACTATTATAAAACACCTGAACAGTGGCTAGCACTAGCTGCCACTGCCAATCTAGCTGCAACTGCTGTGCTATTACCAAAGTTTTGACCAACTAGCTTTAGGCCAACATTTATAATAAACAATGACCTAAAGTATGGATAATGGGCTTGAGACTGAATGCAAACTAATCTTGTGTTAGGTGTATTGGAGTTGGATGAGAGAACAGGTGCATTATCAAAAATACTGGGAAGTTTGTTAGGTTACAAAGCTAAGGAAATGAAATTTAGCAAATGTCAGATCAGGTTGACTGTATAACCCAGCTGTGAGTCTTCTGTTGAGCTCAGAATGTAGTTCTATAAAGCCAACTTTTCTGCATTAAGCAGAATCTGTTATAGTCTCATTTTAGCTGTCTGAATGTCCAGCTAGGAATTTCAGTTTTCTTCTCTGAGAAATGTGGACACTGTCCATTTAATATAGCCAAATACCCATGTTTATATACACTTCTAAAACCAGGGGCACAGTTATGGGGGCAGTGGTGGATAGCCCACATGCTCCCCTTCTAAAAAAGTTAGTATAAGAGCAAAGAAGGATCTTTATGCCTGGGGTCTCAGAAGGAGGTAATACACCCTCTCTTTGCTTTCTGATTTGCTTTTCGTAACAGCCCTACAAATGTTCTTCTGAGAATTTCCACCTCTTGGGATAAAAATGAAATGGTAAAGCATGATTATGTGAGAATATCTGCTCTAACAGGTGTGTGAAATACCTCCTATATCTTTCTTTGTCAGGCTGGATATATCACTATCCAATAACTGTATTTCTGAGTTTCATCATTATCTCAGAAAGAACTGCTCAGTTTTCTATTGCTCTGTTTCTTGGTCAGGAGGGGTATAATCCAGCCTTTGTCATCAAACAAGAAAGCCAAACAGATCAAACCCATCCCGCCTCCAGCATTTTCTCTAAGATGTGCGACATGCAGGCGCGCTTATGCCATGCCACCAGGTGTGCCTATGCAGCCGCACACACCACACAGCTTAGAGGAAACGCAGCCCACCTCACCAGGAGTCCTTAAATTGCTTCATATATCAGATCCCAGTTGCAAAGGAAAAATAAATAAACTGTATGTAAGCGGCATTTCATTTTAATCAAGGAACCATGTGGATTTGGGGTTCCTTTTTAAATCTGAAAACTGGGGAGTTTTTTTGTTGAAAGGGTTTTTTTTAATTACAGAACACCAGGATCCCTGGTAATGAGGAAACAATTTGGCCCATAAGACCAGAAAAGAGGAAAAAGAGAGAAGAAAGAATCTTAATGTTAAGTCAGAAGTATTTGAATACCAGGACACTTGACACACAATTATTTCAATGAAACTGTCACATACAAAAGTAGAGTGAACTAGAGCCCTTACATAAAACTGCCTGCTTCCAGTATAGGTGGTGATAGCATCAGACAGGACCATTTTCTAGAACACTATTTTCCATTATACACATCCAATATAACTCTTACCTTACTAGTATACACAGTCCCCAAATAAATATGGCTTCTCATATTAACAGAAAGTCTTTTCCCCAAAAGCAATTCTGAGAGGAAGCTTGGCTATTTTCATCTGAAGGGATCCTGGTTTTCTCGAATGAAAAAAAAAAAAAATCCCCAATTTTTGGTTTTAAAAAAGTAACCCCAAATTCACATTTTTCCTTGATTAAACTAAAACACCACTAATACATAGATATATAAATATAGTGGTGTTTCATTCTAATCATTGAAAAATGTGATATGGGTGGGGGGGGGGTTAAACCAAAAATTGGGGATTTTTTTTCAGAGAAAACCAGGATCCCTGGTTGTCCAAATCCTTTGAGTAAGTGACAATACTTTTCTGTACATTATTCCTAGTTCACTCTAAGCAAGATTATGGTACCTGACATAATACTCTACTCAGTCTACACAGCCAGCTTATCTATTCAGAACCATTTATTCCATGTGGAGGAAGTGTCTGTGTAGTAAGCATTCAGTATGACTGCCTAGGCTGAATACAGACATTCAGGGACGTTAGGGGGCCATTAGTCTGAGTTAAAAACAGCCATCTGGTGTAAGGTAAGTTGAGATTGGGGAGCTAGCAGTGAGGTTTGGGGAGTTGGGGTGAGCAGGATCTGAGGGCTTTAATGGGGATTGGAGTGGCAGGTGGGTTCCATGAGGGAGGATTAGGTAGGCATGTGCCCTTCATGGGGGTGGTGATTGGGGAACTGGGAGTCAGGAATCAGGGTCTGCAGGGAGATTGTATGGGCAGGTAGGGTCTGTGGGAGAGATCAGGGGGGCAGACAATGTCTGCAGGGGAGCTTTGAGAGATGGGGAGGGATTCCTCCCCCATACCCCAGGACTAGGGGCTATTTTTACCTCCCCAACCTCCCCCTCCATGCCAAAATGACCCCTGTCCTCTCCCCAGCATACCAATCCTCCTATCCTGCCTGTCCCTCCACCCTTCCCAGCTAACCTGCTTGGCTCCTAGCACTGGAAGATGCTGGTAAAACTGGCACTGGTAGTGGCTTGCAGGATGGGAGGTTTATCAGGCTCAGGGGGCTAGCTGGTCCAGAGGAGAGAGGCATTCTTTACCTGGGAGTAGGGAGAAGGGGCTGTGGGGGGACTAAAAATAACCTGATGCCAAGAAGTGGGTAGTAAAAATGCAGCCCCAAGGCTAGGACCAGCACCTGGGCTTTCCCAGTCCTAGGGCTGCACTGGGAACTGTACAGAAGTTTGGAACAGTTCAATCATTCTAAAACTGGCCAACCTGATCTAGGCTAGGTGTATCGCAAAGGTAGCATTAACTTAGATATGGTCAGCAATTTTTAGACTGATGTAACTTTCCTGAACTTCTGTATATTTTGCACTTAGATGGATCTAACTTGAGTAAGGTCTGTACCTGGGTGGAAAAAAAAAAGTAGATTGGGTGGCCACGTTTAATCAGATCTAACCTCCCCAAGTGTCTGTACCTAGCCCTAGTTCTAGTTCTTTACTTTTCAGGATATAAAACAGAAGCCAGTCAGAAACACCTAGTATTCTAGAAGTTGAAATAAAACTAGACTTCCTAGTTGGCATACCCTTTCCAAAAGGTAAAAACACTAACAAACACATGCCGTAATACTAGTTGTTGAAATACACTATGCTCAGTAGATACATTTCTGGCATCTTACTATTGATAGGTTCAGTTTTGTAATCTAGTCCGCAAACCACAAAGTAGATATTACAGTTGTTTTGGAAATTGCATTCAAACAAACAACACACATCGGGGTAGAAAGCATCACCTGGTTCAAGAGCATATCACCTAGTGAAAGCGAATTAACTACAGACATAATTTTTGACTTACCTGCTTCTTAACCCTTCACTCTCCCCCTTCCAGAGACTTTTCAAGCTGATGCAATTAAGGGAAAGGACAAAAATAACAGCTATCCTTGAAAAGTTGTCCTTTCCCTTGTTTGCAATAACTATTTGCCAGGCTTTTCATACCCCTGCTCCAATGCATTTCTCAAAACTATTCAGCCCTCTCTTATTTTTAAGGAAACATAATGCACTTCACCCCCAAACCCAAAGGAAAACCTACACTTGTTCTCATTCTTGTTCTCCTCTTTCTCTTCTTCTGTCCTCTATTTATGCATTGAATTAACCATTTTCTTGTTCACTTTAGTGCAGGATGTAGCCGTGCAACCACACTTTGGAAAGTAAATATAATAGTGTTTATATCTTGTAATTTGAACAGGAAAACTTTTTTAACGTTATCATTTTGATATATATCTCAATTAAGGCCTGTTTTTGGGGGTTTGGGGGGGGGTTAGCACTTCAGGATGTATTTTTACTTCATTACTCACATGCAAGTTCTATTGACCTTTGATTTGACATTCAAGATCCTTTTGACATTCTGTGGGCTACTTTTGCTTTGTCTGCTTACAATTCAAATGAGTTGAATTTTCAGAGGAGATTGTATGGTACATACTTACAGGGCATGAGATGATCAAAGAATAATAATGCAATAATTACTTTTGTTGTAAAACAATTTCTAAAGGCTAGAGAACATTCTGTTATTGCCTAACAAGTATTATTCTTAATATTAATTCAATATAATTAGATATTCATTTAGTTATCTAGAAGTTATTATTCTGATATTTTAAGTTCACAGGATTCTGTATATGCCAATGCTTTACTCTTGCAAACATGCATGTTTGTATGCTTATCCCTCATTAAGTTGCCTGTAGTTACAACTTCCACCTAGTTTTAGGAGTGAAATGCTTAAATATTTTAATAAGGTGGCCAATTCATTCACACTTATTAATCCACTGCAACAAAGCTACTAAATGATATACACATTATATTTTTGTGTGTTTTGAACTCATTTGATTATATTGATTAGAAAGACAATGCTGAGAGGGTTTTTTTATAACAAATGGAATTATATGATCTTATTTAACACACAATCTTTTATTTCAAACTCTGAAAACATGGTCTGTAGCTATTATTTAACCATAGGTAAGACATGAGGACTTAATGATCAAAGACCCGATTCAAAACTAATTTTCGTCAAGAAAGAAGGGGAAGATTTTCATTGACTTGAATTTGTGTTTTTATCTCCTATCCCCTTCCCTGCCCCAAAGTGGATGAATCTCAGAGCAGATGAAATAGTGGCTACATTGAAAATGAGTAAAATCTCATTGACTTCAGCTAACCAAAAATTAATGCAGAGGGGAAAAACTAATAAAGAAAAGCTGTTGGTATGCTCTCTATGCATAACATAAATTGAGTTACTGAAAATAAAACAACATTATTATTGCTAAAATTATCATTGTTTTAAAAAACCTTTTGAGAATTCCACTCCAGTGATATATCATCTTGAAGTAACATCACTTATACTAGAATTACCATATATGAATGTTTTAATTTAAATTTGGTATTATGCTTTTAGACTTCTGATTAAATGCAAAAACATGTTATTAAAAGGTTTTGGCTGGGATTCTCAGTGTATAAAGGGAAATCCAAGACTATCATAGACTCAAAGATACCAAGCAGCTATAGTACCAAATGATTTCTTTTGAAATTCTAGGGATGCTGCACGTATGCAAATCAGTCCAATGGGATAGATTTATTCCAGATCTCAGATATTTTCCTCTGGAATTCAAATCTGCATCTCGTTTTTCCTCTAGTGTACTCTAAAGGGTAGGGAGAGTATAGTGTCAAACAACTCCTTCCGTAATATTTTGCATTTAACAGATAATTTACAAACCTTACCCAGCTTGAGATTCTAAGCAGAAAATGAAAGAACAACCATAGTTTAACAGATGTTTGTTTGGGGAAAAAATGGGTTCTGTAAACTACCCCTATGTACTTCTCAAATGTTCCAATGCTAAAACAGATGCCTGGACTATGATCTCTTCCTTATGCTTTTCTCTTCCCTGAGTGGGCTGGCCCTTTGAAATATTGTGACAGAGAAAAATGTTGGTTTTGTCTCTCAGAATGTGGCTGGAATTATTTCTCTTTGGCCTAACAGTTGCTTGAAAAATCTAATTTCACTTATCCTTCCCTGTCAAACACTTTCTATCAACTATCAATTCCTTTATTATATAATCATATTATATATAATATAATGTATAATATTGAATGCAACATATAGGCTGTGTGTGTATATTTTATATATATTTATACAAACATACACACTTACATGCATACAATTTTACATAATAATGCTAGGTACCCAACCTAGCATATAAGAAGTCCTATTGCTAGCTGTAATTATGTTTTGCATCATTGGCTTCAAAGGGCGTGTCTACATATGCAGGCACATGTGCTTGCAGCAGCTCAAATAAAAGCGGCACAAATTTGAGCTGCGGCTTTTTGCCTCAGTGCACATGCCTAGACATGCATTTTGCTGCAGGGCAAATTGTGCCACTTGGGGCAAAATAACCCTGCCCAGTTCCTCCTGAATCTGCAGCCATGGAGAGCTAGGGTCCTGGGTGCCAGGTCTGACCAGACGCCTCTGTCTGGGTCCTTCCACTTGTGTCACTAGCAGGAATTCTGGTGATCCCTATATAAAACCTGCAAAATCCCTGATAGAAAAGTCCCAAATTCACTTTTAAAAATACCCTCAAATCCATTTTCTTCCACAATTAATGGGTCTGGGGGGGAGGGGATAGGTGGGGGGCCCATCCCTCCTGAGCTGCCTCCCCCATGGTCCCCTCCCCCCTCCTCCAGCCCATCTTCTACTTACCTGGTATGGAGCCCAGCTCCAGGTTTGTGGAGCCTGCACTGCTGCTTGCTGTGCATAGACAGGCAACATGCTTCAGCACTGGGGCAAGGACCATTCGTAGAGATGCTCTGGCTGCCTACCAGGGTGTCTGTGGAGGACCCGAGCCTTGGGGCATGGTCTGGGACTGTGCCTTGCCCTGCTTTTTCCCTCTGGGGTATTTTTTGATACCTGGATCTCCAAGTATCAATTTTTTACTCTGCACTGCAAATATACAGTGCAGGGAACCTTTTTTGGTTCCATGCATGCCTCTTGCAGTATCTCAAACTGGTATGGGACTCTGCAAGAGGCACATGTGTGCTCGTCTGTATGCACCCAAAGAGACTACTTGGCTAGGGACAGAAATTACACATAAACTGGCAAAAAGGATTAGAAACTGGTTCAACTATGTAATGCAACAGAAGTTCAGTGCAAATATACCACTTTCAAAATGGCCAAAACAAGTTTCTGATCAGCTTGGATAGATGTAGTATTAGACTTAACTGATTTAGGTTAAATCATTTATTGAACTTCTGTCCCAGATCCTCTCCAGATTCAAGTTAACTCATAGTCCCCCAGCTTCCCAGGATACTTTGCACCTCCCCTGCAAACAGGGTTGGTGGACTTACTTTGGCACAAGCTGTCTGCTCCCGCTGAGTAGAGAGGTGTGCTTTAGTGCCTCCCAACTTCTGGCCTGGGCCACTGCAGCCATGTGGCTGCATTTCCAGAATTAAAAGCAAGTGTCTGCTCACTTGCTTATTGGTTCAATCTATGCAGCTTAGACTAACCTGCAAAGATTAAATTGATTCAGGCTCAGGCTTTTTGACTGTCTCTAGTTAGCCCTCATGGATAATAAGGATAAGAGGAAATACTGAAAACAGACATAATCTCTTTTCAAGAATTGTGAAATGCCTGTTGGCATTCAGATAATTTTAATGATAATTTTGTGTACTATTTCCATGCATTTTTAAATATCTTTCAGAAGAGACATGGCTGTATTTATCTGGTAGAAAAAGTGATTTTTCATTGCAGAGTTTGTGACAACCCCTATTAGCATTAAAGGTAAAAACTGCTAAATAATTTAAGATGTTCTATGCTGTTTATTTTCACATTGCTTCATACTCCCAAGATTGCTTGGCACTCAATGCAAAATTTAAAAAAAAGGACTTTCTACAAGAGAGATTAGTAGTCTTTTACCTACATGGGCCGGATCATAGAACCCAGGCATTACTGTAGGTCACAATTTTCTACCCATCCCTATCCTTCAGGTAGCCAGCTGCCAGATTCCTAGTCCCTCTGCAATGAGGGTAAACTCAGATGCTGTAGATCATCAGGCTCTGTAGCAGAAGAAAGTGCTGAAAACCAGAGGGGAACTGTAGTGAAGCTCTGTAAGACCTATCTCCATGCTGGATTGTACCACAGACCACATTGGAACTTTTTATAGGCTGAATTCAACTCACAAGCAGTAGGTTGATGACTTTTGTACTACAGTTGACCCCTGTTTCTATTGAAGAATATGAAAAGTTAAATATGCTATCTATCAACAGAGAAAAATGTTGACACTTACACAATATTTTTTTCACATAATTACAATTTTGACTGCATTTGTCATCAACTTACAGTACTAGGAAATAAGCACAGGTGCCAGTTTCATATTAATGGATATTTCTCAGGTGTAGAACATACTAAATGGTTTAACAGAAAGAGTTACTTATCCAAATTTAACTGTTATTATTTGATTATTTAATTAAAGAAAAACAAATGATAAAAAAATAAAATAGTCATGGTAAAGAAATAGCTGATTAAGTAAAGGGCCACATTTTTCTTTATTATGTGGTCTACAGTTATATTCCTAAGACAAAATAATGAGTACAAAGCCTCATTTTTGTATTTTGTGGGACAGAATCTTCAGTCTGGTTGAGTTGGGCTTCAGTGCACAGGGTCAAGGTGGAGTGAATTAAAGGTATTCTTAAACCACTTTTATGTTTGATGGATCCAAGGGCTGATCTACTTCCCAAGAAAAGTTAAAACAGTCTTCAGCCCACATCCCCAACAGACCATTTCAACACCTCTGATCAAAGGTACTTACTCTGTGATGGAAATGGGTACTGAAAAGAGAAGTATTTCTAGGGCAACCTTGATTCAGAATTTTCTGTAGGTTCAGTTTGCTTTGCTCTCACATTCCACTAACAATAGGAGAAATCATGTACTCTGAATACATGTTTCATGGGGAGTTAGCTAAGTGGAAAAGAATAGTTTTTTACGGAAGCTGTGTAGAGTCAGTTTTTCATGACCTGGAATTTTCCTTGTCACTGGCAGATAATACCTGCTAATAATAGATAGAGAAATAACAATTGGATACTTCACCTTGATACAAAAATATCCATACTCTCTGTATGTTTAATTGTTTTAAGCTATGGGAAATTTCTGCTTACATTTTAATTTCATTGGCAACTGTTATGTTATTATTTTTTATATTCTTTTTTTTTTATAAAAGGTTCGTATTATCAGCTTCTAATACAAATGTCTCCTTTCATTTTTTAAAACTGTTCCATATGCATAGCATATTCAATTGCAGTGAGTGGAATGTCTCTACTCATTCACTGTCTTTTGCCCAATGTTCATCTGTGTCACAGGACTATGACTATAATAAGAATAGCTATGGGGTCAAATTAATTTATAATTGTTGGAAACAAGTATTGAAACTATATAAATTATTTATTCAATCAACAAAATATGTATGTCTATGCAGAGACATGCTCGCATGTGCACACACATGCATGTGTGCGCGTGCACTCATGCACACACATACACTTGGTTGACTTGCATAAAAGCTTAATTTTAACCACATTTAATGCCATTGGGGTATTCTAGTGTGAAAAGTTAAGCATAGGGCCAGCTGGAAAATGGGGAGGAAAGTAGAGGTAAAGCAAATAGTTATAAAGAAGTTTTGTTTTGATTACAAAAATATATCACATTTAAAATGTGGAACTTTCCTCTAAATGCTAGTAAAGCACATCCAGGCAAAAGGTGTTTAGGCAGGAACTTAAAAATTCAGTCCACTATGGCACTGAGATCACCTAACATACCAAAAGGATCAGACTCCATATACAATCAAATTTAGATCACTACTTTCTTTTAAACAAAGGCAGAGGTGATACCCTTCTTCAGATAGTAGGTTATCAGCAGGGATCCTAGTTTTCTCTGATATAAAAAAAATTCTCAATTTTTCGATTAAAGACATAACCCCAAATCCCCATGCTTCCATAATTAAAATGAAACACCATATATGGTTTCTTTTTTAAATATATATTTTATATATGTATGTGTTAATATATATATATATATATATATATAAACCCTATATCTAGTGGTGTTTCATTTTAATTATGGAAGCATGGGGATTTGGGGTTACTTTTTTAATCTGAAAATTGGGGATTTTTTTTTTTTTTTATTAGAGAAAACCAGGATCCCTGATTATCAGTCCTGGGAGACTAGAGATTGATGTTCGATTTCCTCCCGCATTTGTGGTTTTAAAACCAGCTGTCCCAATCCCTGATAAAATGCTACAGCCAAAAGACTACAGAGTAAATGGGTGGAGGTACTGCCTAGCCCTTTGGTTGAAATTGCCATTGAGTAGAAAATAATTTTTAAAATATTACACCAGAGACAAAATACTAAAGCATGATACTTTAGGCTAGTGGTTAAGACACCAAGTTCACTTGAAAGAGGAGAGACCTGTGTTATGGACCCTGTTTTCAGGACTCTATGCATTCTAGTAAGTAGCTATTATTATTATGTGTAGCTTTATATAGGCCTTTTCACCAAATAGTTTTCCTATCACAAGAAATGGATTTACATTTATATCCATCCAAGTGTTCACTTGTGATTTAGATGTTTCTGGAATACAGATTTCAGTTCTCTGTGATGTGCTGATAAATTGCATGTAATAAGGATTATCATTTGGGGTAATCCATTGTTCCAGGGAGTAGACAAGTTTATGCTCATGCTAAATATAGTCCTGGGCTGATCTGTGTATACATGCATGCTTGTATAACAGGCTGAATAACAATATGATGCGTCTTAGAGCATTTCCATTTAGGTTACCTTGCTCTGTGCATCCTTTAAATTGACCACAAAGCAACACCGGGACTTTGCCCACATGTGTAGATAAGATGTATTGAAATAGGATACTACACATTGATCACCAGGGATCCTGTTTTTTTCTGATTAAAAAAATCCCCAATTTTTGGATTTAAAAAAGTAACCTGAACTCCACATTTTTTCTATGATTAAAATGAAACACCACTATATACAGATATATAAGTATATATAGTGATGTTTCATTTTAATCCTGGGCGGAAAAGTGGATTTTGGGTTACTTTTTTTAGTCCAAAAATTTGGGAATTTTTTTTTTAATCAGAGAAAACCAGGATCCCTGCTAATCACATTTTATAGGATATGTAAAAATAATACTTATTACTGAATTTTTGAAAGTCACATAAATCAACATAATTACTATAGGGAAGTGATAATGGAAAATGAAATAATATTATATGACTAGTTGTTAGTGATAGTTTCTTATTTTTTCTGGTTGATTAAGCACATCTCATATGATGAGACTGTGAATCTAGTGTGCGTGTTGTCTGTCAAAGATGTATCTGCAGAATGCTCAGAAGTCTTTCCTGCCCAAGTGCAGGGGGGCTAGACCCCGTGATCTGTAATGTCCCTTCCAGCCCCTAATGACTATGAAACTGATAAATATCTCTGAATATGGATGAATTTCAAACATTTCTATTAATAGGAAAGTAGCCCTTAGGGTGGGATAAATTTCATGTTTCTTCCCTCTGATTGAATTGAGGCACAGTTCAAATTAGACTAGTTTGAATTTGATTAGTATAAATTAGAGCAGCTTAAGAAATAATACAAAATGGCCAAAGCTGCAGTTGCAGATCAGGGTAGGAGAGAGGAACCCATAGCCATGCTTCTCCTTCCTCTAGTTAGACATCATATGGCAGAAAAATAATACATGAGGATGATGTTTTTAGAATGTCTTGCTGGCTCTGTGCCACCAGTGGATTCCAATTGATGCATCTGTCTGAAAAGCTTGCCCTTAACAGAGTCTACTGGTGACAGTGCTATCATAAACGAGGATCTGAATGTGAATCCTTGCAGGGTGAAAATCTGTAAATAACAGGTTCTGATATAAATTTGGAAGAGGCAAGTTGTATTACACAGAGGAAATCCTTAAACTAAATTGTAAAGTATTTAGCTTTGTCAGTGTGACAGCCTACCCAGTGAAAACTTTTAGAAACTAGAAAATGTCAATTTATGGGACACCTCTTAATTGGACACCAATTGCCACATAGGCAGTATCCTCTGATGAAGACAAACCCTGGGTCTTTCCTCTGCCATAAGGAAACATGCTACACATAAGAAATCATTCTCTCATATGCAAAAGCTTAATTACAGCTTCAGGGACATTATCAAGTATTCAGCATTGGCATAAATGCATTGGTTAAGTGGGAAATGTGTTTTGTGTTTGAAGGAGAAGTTTAAGATGGCAACTTTATTTTTGCCTTAAGTTTTATCCTAAATGAGCATTGACTTTTTTTTTTCATTGCACTTTTTTCAAAACTGCTGCCTGTGCCCACACACAATATGAACTGCTAGTTTTTCCTTTATATAAATCTCTTTTGGGAGGATGATACTCTTCAAACACTCACTGTAAAACACCCGCCCTCTAGCTGAATTACTCACAAAATGCAGCTGGGCCTTTGGAAATATATTTAGGATTTTTTTTTTTTTAAATACATGCTTTTTCTTAAGAATTTCAAAAAGTTCCCTGTGGGAGTGCATCTGCAGCCTCAAGAAGTATCACATTCCAGCCTTTCTTTACTTCAGTGGAACCAAATTTGCAAGGTAAATTTCTACTGTATGCACAAGCAAACTATTTTCCATAATTCTTTACCCCATACTCTTTTTGCTCCAATGATTCATTTTATGGGCTAAGTTTAAAACTAAGGGCATCTTGTCTTCCCTCAGAAGTACTATGTAAACTTACATTTCCTGTAGCCAAGAATTCTTCCTTGTACCTGTAATTTGAAAATATTACCAGATTTTTAAAAATATTTGTTATATATCAAGGTTGACTGAACAGAAACTTCAAGAAGTTTCATATTTCATTTCATAATACCTTTTCTTTTCAATATTTTAAAATGACTAATAACTTGTGGCTGATCTGAGAACTATGGGCACTGACAGATGCAGGGAAAAGATACAAACCCACACTCTACCAGAAGCAGCAGTGCATTTGACCTGCCTCCGCAGTGTCTGCATAGATCAGGTGCTTCAGCAGGGCTCATGAATGACACATGCCCCCGGAGGTTGTGGGGGCATGGTGCGCTCCTGCAGATGGCGGTGGTGCCGTCAGTGGTGGGAGCATGGCAGGGGCAAGCAGGGAGCTCCTGCAGGTGGTCGTGGCACTGTCAGGGGTGGGGGAAGGGGTGGTGAGCACCAACCGGAAGTCGTTGACCACCTGCAGATGCTGCTGGCAGCAGTGATGGTGGCCAGAGGCAATCACAGGCTGCCCCCAGACACCACCGGCAGTGTCAGCAGCAAAGGGGGGTAGTGAGTGGAGACCACCTGCAGGCACCGCTGGCAGTATCGGTGGTGCCTTTTCACAGGGGGTGCACTGCCAAGCTTAGGAGGTACACATGCACCTGCATGCACCGCCTATGCATCACCAATGGCAGGGCTTTTTCTGCTTTTAGCTAAAGCAGATTCAATCAGCTGTTAGATAAAGGTGCCAAAAAAGCCCCACCAAAGCACCTGATATCTACAGATGTTGGGAAAGCTGGGTGCAGCTAACACATTGCTTCTTCTGTATGTGCTGGGCTCAGTGCAGGAGTGCACCAAGTTTAAATTAAAATATTGTTTTGTTTTGTTATTTCCACATCTGCAAGCAGCCTCTGTGGCTCTCAGAAGATAGTACTGTCTCTTTTGTTCTTAATTCAAAAATATTTATGAAGGAATGATGGTCTCAGCAATATCTATATGGTTAATATCTATGTTGCTATATACAACATGGAATTCCTAACTACAGGGGTAGAAGCAGATTCCAAATGAGAAGCTTCAAAAGTGGGACCAGGAATAATAATGGGAAAGATTTCAGCTTTCCTCATATAGACAAGGTAAATATGTCATCAGTACAAGGTACAGACACAACACTTGTTGGATGTAATAAATGGCTGCTTTCTAGATCAATGTTTCTTGCAACTCCTAATAAGAGAAGTGATTATAGGCCTAATCAGGAGTAGTGCACAGGACCTGTTTCAAGACATATCTGTAGGTGAGTCACTCTGTAATAGTGAACATAATATAATCACATTCAATATACTAGTGGGAAGCAGTAAAACAAAATTTTCCAATACATCAATTTTAGGAAGGGTAACTGAACAAAAATTAGGACGTTAATTAAAGGAGCAGTCAAAAACATAAAGGGGCTACATGGCAGCCCAAAATCTGCTTTAAAATACCATAGAGGCTCAGCAAAAGTATATGTTACAAAACTACAAAGGTATGTAGTTATCCAATAAACTTCCTACATGATTTGGTAGCAGAGTTAAGAATTCCATTCAAAGCAAAAAAAATCAAAATCAAAATATGTAAGGTATGTCCTAATGAAGAAAACAGGAAAGCACACAAAGTCTAGCTGGTCAAATGTAAAAGTAAAATAAAGAAGGTTCATAAAGAATTTGAGGAGTATCTTCTAAGTGCTGCTAAAGTTAATAACACAAATTTATTTCTAAATATGTCAAAAGCAAGAATTGAGTGAGAAAACTGATGGGAACATTAGATGAACAAGGTGCACTCTAGCATGATAGGGCCATAGAAAAGAAATAAAAGTAATTATTTTTATTTGTTTTACTGAAGAAGATATTAGGGGAATTCCCATAGTCAATTAATTCTTCTTGGTAGATAGGTATAAAAAGCTGGATCAGATTGCAGTTACAATAGAATAAGTTTTAGAACACATTGGTAAATTGAATTAATACGTTGCTGGACCAAATGAATTCAGAAAGAATTGAATTGTGATAGTGCCGAACCATTTGCAATACTGTTGATGTATATGACCTCTGTGAGAAGACTAAGGGCTTGCCAATGCAACAGGCATTTTTAAAAAGAGCTCCAGAGCTGATTCTAGGAACTACAAACCAGTAAGTCTCACTTCCATCCCTGGCAAGTCAGTGGAATCTAAATAAAGTATAAGACCAGCATTCACTTGGAGAAATATGACAGGGATGAGTAAGTATGTTTTTTGTAAACAAAAATCCTACCTCACCAATATGTTGGAGTTTTTTGAGGGTGTTAATGAGTACATGGACAAAGGTTTATTATATTGTGTTTGGAGTGACATTATATCTGGATTTTCAAAACCCGTTAACAGCTTTTTTCAAGGTTCCTCATCAAGGCTTTAAAAAAAATCCTGAATTGCCATGGGATTGGAGGAAGGCTCCTTTATGCATTCTTTCAATGAAAGGAAGCAAAATGTAGGGTTAACTGGTCATTCTTCAAGATACTGGGAGGTCAGAAAAAGAATTCCAGAGTGATTTGTGCTGGAATCAGTTTTGTTCAGCATTTTCATCAATGACCTGGAAATGGAGTTTCACAATGAAATCTACTGATTTGCAGATGACACTTAACTATCAACTATGATAGAGAGGAGCTCAAATATGATAGAGACAAGGTCCAGGAAGATCTAACAAGGTTAAGTGAGTAGGTAAAAAAATTAAAGACAAATTTCAATATGGGGTATAAGGTAATACACATGAGGAAAAATCATGACATCTACATATACACAATAAAGGGTTTTGAACTAGCTTTTATGATTCAGGAAAGAGACCTTGGAGTAATTGTAGATAACTCTATGAAACCATCATCTCAATGAGCAGCAATGATCAAAAGAGCTGATAAAGTGTTGGGCATCATTAAGAAAGGAAGTGAAAACAAAATAGAAAAAATCACCATGCCATTATGAAAATCCATGATGTAACCATGTCTTGAATACTGTGTGTAGTTTTGGTCTTTAAAACTCAAAAATGATATAGTAGAATTAGAGAAGGTACTTGGAAGGAAAACCAATATGATAAGGAGTATGGACTCTATTCATAAGCTCTCCCTCTAAAGTGTCACCTCTTGCCACTGTCATAAACAGACTACTGGGTTAGAAGGATCATTGGTCAAACCTATATAGCACTTCTTATGTTTTTATGTTCCGAAATTGGTATAAAATGCAATCAGGGCCACTAAAGGAATCCATTTATTTCTTTACGGCACCATTATCTATTTACAGATGTTTCTGACCAAGGACTTGTAGGAGGGCAAAACATAATTGTACAACAAAGACATGCTAAGAGCCAGCTGAATGTACACTTCTTTTAGTGCTTTGAACACTTCAGTTGGTGATTATGCCTCTGAAAACATAAAAAATGAAAACATTTTTTGTTGTGGCCAAAGATAACACTACAGGGAGCTGTGAAGCAAAGTACTGAGACTTTAATAAGCACTGTCAATCTGCTGGTTGAAAACAGTGAAAACTTGAAAAATACTGTTCCTGATGATGTGTGTATAATTCAGGAAAGTACCCAGAATATTAATTTTATGTAGAAATTGACTCCATACCTTCTGCTTCATAGTCAGCTCTTTCCTTAGTTTGGAAAATTAGCAGTTCCCAAATAATTGCATACAGACTGTTGCCGTGGAAGAACTACATTGTAACTTTCCCCTTGAGTCCACATTTTTTCTTTAAATGGAGGCCCAGATCTTTTAGCCAATAAAAATCAGTTCAACTTTACTACTTACCTCCAGCCCGGGCCTGGAATGTGAATTTTGTAATAATTGAGCAAAGCTAAAAACATTATCTTTATTAAAGCTGAATTCAATTATAATGCTTAATATCATAAATAAAAAAAAAGATGATGTTTGAGACAATATTTTATTTTAAAAATCCTTTATTTACATTTTCAGCAGCTTGGGGGATGCTCTTGCATACTTCCCAGTGGGCTCCCCACAACCAGGACACCCATGAATGGGTTCCAAGCATGGCTGAGTACCCTTCCTTCTGCTTCACCCTGCGGTGTCAGCCACAGGCATGACAAACCTGCTCATCCATCCCTGGGCCCAGTGCCACAGCCCCAAGGAGCCACAGCCAGGCAACTCTTATCTGCCTTCCCACAGCATCAGGTGCCTGCAGCCTCACAGGATGCAGTGGGGTAAGGGGTGCTCCACAGAATGGAGGACTGGGCTCATCAGAGCTTTAGCACATTGCAGGCATCAGGTTCCCAGAGCAATTACAGGAACTGTGATTTCTGCAATCATGCTGGGCATTTGATGCCAGGTGCCTGCCATTTCCTGGATTTTCAAGGGGCTCAATCCTTCCTTCTGCAGAGCACCCAACCCTCCCCCCCACCTAGGGACACTGTATAAAGATATAAAAATACTAATCTACAGTTGCTCTTCTTCCCCTCACCTGCCTGTGACTGCCAGCTCAGAGTAGCTGTGTGTGAACCGAGTTTCGCTGCACCTCCACGTGAGGGCAGAGGGAGCAGGGGGCCACAAAGACACCTACTATGCTGGAAGACTGCAGCCTAAGTTGAGTCAGGAGGGTACCTGGTGTAGAAATTTGATAGACTGGTCTAACCTAACTCATAGATTTATAGATTCATAGATTTTAAGAGACTGGAATGGACCTGGCAAGATCATCAGGTCCAGTTCCCCAGCACTAGGCAGGAAAGACAACTGGGATCAGGTGACCCAAGTGACATGACAGTTCAGTCTCATCTTGAAGATTTCCAGGGTAGGTGATTACACCACCTCTGGAGGGAGTTTATTCCAGTCTGGACACCCTAACTGTGAAGAAGTTTTTCCTAGTTTTTCCTAAAATGTTCTTCTAGGAGTTTATGGCCATTGCTCCTGGATTTCCCCAAGGGTCCTCTGGCAAACAACTGTATGCCCTTAATGTCTTCCCCTGATGTAGCTGTAAGCTGCTACCAAGTCCCCTCTCAGCCTTCTCTTTTTTTAGGCTGAAAAGGCCCAAGTCCCTCAGCCTTTCTTCTTACGGCTTGCCTTGCTAGCCTCTGATCATATGGGTGGCTCTTCTCTGGACTCTCTCAAGCTTTTCCACATCATTGTTGAAGTGCAGCACCCAGAACTGGATGCAGTACTCCAGCTGCAGTCTTACCAATGCTGAATAATGCAGAAGAATCACTTCCTTGGTTTTGCTTCAGATGCATCAGTTGATGTTGAAAAGCACTGGACCAAGCATGGACCCCTGAGGAACACCACTGGCCACTTCTTACCAGGATGACACAGATACATTCATTAGAACTCTGTGGGTCCTACCCCATGGCCAACTTCCTACCCACCTTACTGTTTAGCTGTGAAGCTTGCAATCCCCCAATTTTCCCATGAGAACATCATGGGATACCAGATCAAAGACCATTTGGAAGTCTAGGTATACAGTGTCGACCTCCTCTTTCTTATTCAGGTGGTGAGTTATCTGGTCATAGAAGGAGATGAGATTGGTAAGACAAGACCTGCCAGCACCAAAGCCATGCTGGCTGTTGTTCAGAATCCTACCTTCTAGAAATGTATCGCACATAAGCTCCTTGATTAATTTTTTCAGGATTTTCCCTAGAAGTTAGACTAATTGGCCTATAGTTGCCCAGGTCCTCTCTCCTCCCCTTCTTGAAGATGGGGACAACACTGGCCCTCTTCCAGTCATTAGGGAATTCCCCGAGTGCCACAAGTTTTCATAGAGTTTCACCAGAGGTTCTGAGATGACTTCAGCCAGCTCCTTCAACACACTTGGATGAAGTTCATCTGGTCCTGGTGACTTATAAATGTCTAACTTTCCTAACTGATTATGCACCACCTGAATGTCAGCAGTAGGAAGGTGATCAATCCCACCATGCCCATTCTGAATCTTATCTAGTATGATTTTCCCCCTAGTACAGTGAAATATCAAAACAAAGTAGTCAGTCAGGAGTTCAGTTTTCTCCTGAGTGTAAGTAACCAGATGTCCTGAGTTGTTAAGCAATGGCCCCATGTTTCATTTATTTTTTACTCATTTTGCTCCATTTGTTGTATCTCACTTAACTCTGATATTACATACATCCAGGTCTATCTTAAACCAGGTTTTGCCATTTTTAAACTGGTCTATGTGTACTGAACTTCTGTTCATTTAAGGATATAGACCAGTTTCTGATCACTTACATAAGTGACTGGATTAAGTTTAACTGGTTTAAGTTGAATGTCTTTACCTAGCCCTAATCTTCCTTCCTCCCACCTGAGTATACTCAACAGTATCATAACAGAAGAGAGGTGACCAGACAGCCACCCTTGTGACACTTTTGTTAAGGGGTGAAAAATAGCCACCACCACACTGGAGATACCTTGCTATAGCTCCTGTTTACCGCTAAACTATGAAGTCCATTTTGCTCTTGCTTGCATTCCTTCTGGATTCATAACTGTTTTATTCTTAGTCCAATGACAATGGGAAAAATCAATTGGTTGCACAGTTAATTGGAAAAATTTATGGTGACCTCCTCTCCTTGACAGTTAAAGTTTGATCAGTGATCCTGGTTTTCTCTGATAAAAGAAATCCCCAATTTTCAGGTTAAAAAAAGAACCCCAAATCCACATTTTCCCATGATTAAAATGAAATGCCACTAAGATAGATAGATAGATATTAGTGGTGTTTCATTTTAATCAGGGAAAAATATCCATTTTGGTTTACTTTTTTAAATCCAAAAATTGGAGATTTTTTTCTTAATCAGAGAAAACCAGGATCTGTGCTGATCTGTCTAGGGAAGCAGAAGAAGGGAATCAGGCTGAGAAGGGCCTGGAACCTAAGGGTATTTTTCCATGTGCTGCAGGACACAGTAACAGGTGCTTTAATTAGTGAGCCAGACTCATTAAAAGTACCTGCACATCACTTGTATCAGCATCCCCATGGGTTCATGCATTTAAAAAGTTGCAAAGGGATGCTTTGAACTAAGGCTAATTGAACATGTTTTATTTCAAATCACTCCGCTGCCATTTTTTCAGCACAGATATGTGCTGGGACATTGATAAACATGACACAGAAGGCTGCCGGAGTACATCAATTTCCATGCTCCAGCAGACTTAATTAATCATACTTGATGATTATGATTAATCAAGTCTGCTCTGACACGCTGGATTTTACATGTATAAGAGCTCTGATTCTCCTACAATCTAAGTGAGTCTTCTAACCATTAGGATATTATGCAAAAGGTAGGTATCACCACTATGACATAAGCCTTGATCAGTTTGATCAGGATAAGATCTCTAGGCTCTGGATCCTTAGTAGATAAACACAGCTAATATGAAGTCCTGAGTCAGGCACCAAAGATCCAGAAAAAGATGGAAGTTTGGATACACCTCTGTCCATGGAGTTTCTTATTGGTAGTTGCAGGTCATTACTCTGTCAGTGTCCAGTTTTCTGAGGCTTCTCTCTTTTTCCTAACACTCTTTTACCTTGAATTTCCTTCCTGAGACCAGAAGCCTAATTTCTAAGCATGTCAGAATCTTATCAGGGAACCATTTGGATTTTGCCCTGAATCTAGAATTAAAAAATTAAATAAGTGAAATGATATTCAAAAATGTTGAGCCCCATAAGCTAAAATCTGATCAGGGCTTCAAGGGTAGGATGTAGTCAGTTTATCAGCAGCTGTCATCTTTTGGTTCAGAATTTGGCAGCAGTTAGTAATGTCATGTGTTATTGTTTAAAGAAACAATCTAAATGCAAAAGAGATATTGAAATGTTCAAGATCAATTAAGTAAAATAAATCCTTGCTGGAAAGGACATTTGGAAGAATTTAAGAGCTGAGGAAATATTCAAAATGACTACATACTTGGAATTCCAGATTAAAGTGACTCTGAATTGCAATCTTAAAACAAGCTCCTGAAAACTGATATTGAAATGATCTCATCATCAATGAGACTAGCAATGTCTGAAAGCATTTACAGCTATTAAATGAGCATGCAAATAAAAAAGGGGAGGAAACAATTATTCTGATTTTGGCATGAGGAAAATGCCTGTTAACCAGATTTTTCACTATATGCAAGAAGTGTAGATCAGAGATTTACATAAAGTTAGAGTTATTTCGTCTTTGTAAAAATGAGATACTAGTGGAGTGTACATGGCCAGTTTTAGAGCACTATAAGAGCTTCTGTAACTCATGTCAACAGCATCTAGTCCTTAGGTTAGGATGGGCCTGATTAAGTCAATCAACATCTAGCAACCTCAATACACAGGGAATCTGATTGAATATCTTCCAATTCATTTTTTTTGTCTTAAGTTACGTAGGATCTTTAGAGTCAATCCTTTTAATCCTAACAACATGACAAGGATTAATATCTTCATATCTGATATATCCAATATTTATGTTTAATATGCCAATTAAAAGGCATTTTAGAATATCTATTTAAATATGGTGTCATATACCTTTGAAAATAATCCTTGTATTTTACACACTCCATATGCCCTACTCTTTTCCACCTGGCATATTACCTAAGAATTTGCTTATGCATTTTCCCCATTCTGGCCTTTCTTCTTATAGCATTGAAAGCCACACTGATAGGCTGTAATAAACTAGACAAATTTTATCATTAAGTGCACAGACAGTTTCTGCTGGAACTGAGAACACTTTGCAGTGTGCATTCTGATTTACAGTAATCCCCCAGACCAAACAGAAGTTCACTGTTGATTCAAGTTGGGAGGGGAATCTAGCTGCCAGCCTACAACCAATTTCCCCTGGCAATGGCCCCTCTGCAGTAGTCTGCAGCTGTTCACTTGTGTTTGGACAAGTCTATAGACCACTTTCTGTGGCTAGATTAGGTGAAAATTGTCACTTCTGTCTGAACCTTGAATGTATTATACAGGGGGTGGGAGGGGGTGGTGTAAAAGTCTTAATTTTGGAAGTAAGAATCTTTGCTAACTGAGATGTCTGAACCAAAGTCATGGCCTGTGCTTAATTTATGAGAGAGAGAAACAAGAGGATAGAAAATGCAATACAATATGAATAACACATTGGCAAAAAATACCATTTAAAAACACTTTCCCTA
>NW_005841993.1:1400285-1404019 GCF_000455745.1 Alligator sinensis
CTATTTACAATGGATGAGCCATGAAATAGTACAGAAATTTAGAAAATGTTCATGTTAGGTTTTAGGAAAGTATATTTAATTTTGATAG
The DNA here is from genome assembly GCF_000455745.1 of Alligator sinensis. NCBI lineage: Eukaryota > Metazoa > Chordata > Crocodylia > Alligatoridae > Alligator > Alligator sinensis. The sequence continues at coordinate 1,400,374 of NW_005841993.1, forward strand.
CTTTTTAAAATCTTCTCCAAGGAAACACATACTGAACTGTAAAATCAGGCACTTTAAAGTATGTTAAACATTTTCAATATATAGGAGTGTACAAGATAAATTAATTGTCATTAGAGAAAATATTATTTTAATAAGCTTCCTTAGAATGAGAAAAAAACAAAAACAAAAAAACTTTATTAGCATTGTCATTTTATCCAAAATACATCAGAAAACCAGGCATTTTTTGGAAACCCTGCTGATCACTGGAAGAAACAAAACCAGATTGATTCGGGGTAGTAAAACCTATTTGGAATCCTGGGAATTAAAATTATTATTCCTCTCTTCTGTTCTTTTCTTTTAAAAGAATTAATGCATTATTGATGTATTCATGGCAGCTGTTGGGAAGACAGAATTAATGTAATTTTAATGTAATTTCACATCAGCACTCCTATCTTTTTACCAGTAATTTAGAATTAAATGATCCTTTAAAAATAAATTGAATCACTTAGAGTTCTCTTCTTCCTCATTATACCTGAGTAATTTTGTGTGTGTGTGTGTGTGTGTGTGTGTGTGTGTGTGTGTGTGCGCTGAAAGTGGGGGTAGAGTAGGGCTGTGTTTACCTTGAAGAGCCGATCCTGAAGAACCTATGAAATAATCCCTACACCATGTTTTATAGAGGATGCGAATGAAGCAATTTTTTTCTATATTGTCTTGGAGGTTGAAGTTTCTGTGTAATAATGTATAATGCATCCAACACCATAGTCTGGATGAATAGAAAACAGATTTTATAGAAAGTCACTCTCATTGAGATTCTTAAGATAAATTACCTTTTTTAGGATCATAATTGACCACAAGCCCCCTTCACATTACCACATAATGACCTGAAATTTGGGTATGACTTGAAATTTGGGTCTAGCCTGGTTTCTCTTCTTTTCTCTCTTTAGATAACATATCATAAAGTAGGTTTCCATGGAAAAAAAAAATGTAGGAGACACCAAACAATAACTGCACCAGAATAAATTCACACCAAAAATCTATCAAAGACAAGAATACCCAACTACCTGTGGGGGCACACTTCTCACAGGACAATCACTCCCTCTATGATCTCTCAGTTCTAATCCTCAAAGAGAACTTACAAAACACCTTCCGTAGACAAGCCTATGAACTTCACGTAATAAATCTACTGGATACAAAAAAACCCCAAACAAACCTCAATATAGACATTAGGTTTATGACATATTACAACCAGCCTGACGTCTGATTCACCAGGTTCCTGCCAGACCTGACCTTTTACACTTTTCTTCCCCCACCCTTCCCCTCCATTTCTGCTCTTTGTCTTCCTAATTTCCAGCTATTTCCTTTTTTCACAGACAGCCTCCTTTATACCTTGATTCATTAGTACTGTAGAGTCTCCTTGACTCACCTTTGGCTCCCTCCCACCCCATTTTTCCCCTCCTCCATTCACTGCTGTCTTCCTAATTTCTTCCTATTTACATTCTCACTAACATCCTGTTGCACTTTTAGCTTCTCTCATTCCTTGGAGTCTTAGAACAGCAGAGACTTCCTATGCCTGAAGAAAGGTGACTGTGCCTAAAAGCTTGCTAAGAACTTTTTCCCAACTACTTAGTTGGTCTAACAAAAGATATAACATCTACTCAAAGAGCCTTGCTTGCCTATCTCCTTAGACCAACATGGCTACAATAAAAAACCCAGTTATCTGAGGAACTGTTATTCTACTGGTATAAATATAATGGTTGTATGTAGGTTAAAGGGACATCTTGACCTACCTGCTGTCTAATTATTTTTCATTAGTGTAGGGTATCACCTATGTTTTTTGGTGACATAGTACCTAGAATTTGTTTAGATGTCATAAATCCATTCAAAGCCTTCCTCAGCCTTGCTTAGGTTTCAATGTATAAAATTAGGGCTAAATAGGCAGCAGCACTGAAATCACCTGATTTTACCTGGTGTGGAAATAGCGTTGTCAACATGAATTTGGTCTGAGTATTAGTTCTATATTCCAAATGTTTTTGTGCTTACAAGTTGGAAAGTATTGCCTGCTAAGGTGTCTGTCACAGGGCACTAAGGTGCCTGCTCCTTTAATAGTTGAAACTGCTTAGAGAGAGGGTCCTAGCAGCCAGGCAGGAAACCAACAGGTGCAGGTTACTGTGGCAACAGGCTATAGAGGGAATTAGCCTGCACCTGCAGCTGGTCAGCTGACCAGAGGAGGCAGGGCCCTGGGCTCATATAAACCCCAGGGCTAGGATTCAAGGATCAGTTCCCTGCCAGCAGCCAAAGGGGAAACAGCCTCCAGGGAGGAACTGCTCAGAGATGCTGCAGCTGCTTGATATGCTGCACTTAGGACTAATGGGGTTCCAGGAGCTCACCAGATACCCCTGCCTACAGGGCACTTAGTGCCGGGGTAGATGTTTGACTCTTTTAAAGGGGCAGAGCACACCCTGAACTTTTTTGTTTTACGTTATAGCCCAGGGGCTTATATTTAGGTTGCTGTCTTACAACACTGATGGATTGGGCTGAGGCTATTGGGGAAGGAGGAGACCTCACTGGTGACCCACTACAGTGTGGGGACCCCAGCACCAGTGTGGGTGCCATATTTGGGGGTGAACAGGCCCCAGCACCAGTGTGGGTGCCAAGAGACAGAGAGAGACAGGACTGCAGAGATCTCAGCACCAAGGGGCACTGAGAGAGAGACAGAGCTGTGGAGAGCCCAGTGATTACTGAAGACCAAGCTAAATTAAGGCCTTGGAGGGACAATGAGTGAATGATATTGGTGAGGCTGGGGGTGGTAAGGGGGCAGTTTGGAGCCACGCATCTAGCCCATAAGGCTGAGGGTTTACCAAGAAGCATCCATTTTGGAGCAAGACTCAAAAGGTGTCTGAGAACCCACAGGATTCAACGGGGTCCATCAGGACTGTGCCCAACATAAACTCAAGGGCAGCCTCCCTTTTCATAATAATTACCAACAAGATATGGTAGGCGAGAAAGAGGGTGCCCATTGGGCAGGATTGGCATGGTCAAGGGGACCTAAGTGTCTCACAGCCATCCCTGAGGATCCTGTACTGTGACAGTGTCCCAGAGGAATTGTTTAGTTTTTAACTAGGGACTCAAACCAAGTTTATTTTGTAAGTTGCAGAGGAAACTCTGAATATTGAACCTGACCCACCTGGAATAAGCTACATATCCATTTCTATCAGTATCCTTTAAATAAAAGGATTATTTTTTCCTTTTTTAAAAGGATTGTTTATTCTTAGGAATGTGTAGTAATAGAGTGAAAGAAGCTACTTATAATAAACTGTGCAAGGTTTTGTAACAGGGAGGCCTACTCAGGGCCGACTTCCCAGTAGCCCACCTACCTGTTTCTGGGCTAACCACTCACCTTCTCATCTGCCATGCTTTGTTGGTATAACTAATTAATAGATGTCAATTAAGTGGGAGACAGCACCCCCTGGCATTGGGCCAGGAAATGGGCAATCTGCAGCTCCATTCCTCCCCTACACCGCAGCCCAAGCCTCACAGATGGCATCTAGGTGTTATCATAAATCACTGCCCCCCACTCTGGTCCTCAGAATCCTCCTAATTGAACCCCACCCAGATTCCTCTCATCAGGCTGTTTCATCCGCCTTCATACTAGGCAACATAGCTCCCT
>NW_005841993.1:1404029-1416135 GCF_000455745.1 Alligator sinensis
CTTCCCCTTCCGGGTGTGGTCCCCCCACAGGGACCTTCAGCTCTCTAGCCCTGGCCCACCTCCAGACCAGTCAGAACCCCAGACCCTCAACTCTTGGGCATTTCTCGTGGTGGGCCCCTGGCCTTTTGGCCCTTCTGGTCCTGGCCCCAGCATGGGCCAGTCAGGGGGAGTCCGGACAGGCCTGAGTCTATGGCCTTTTCTCACTCTCTGGGGGTCCACCTTCTGGGCCCTCCAAACAAAGGGGTAACCCACCTGATTGTGGGGGCTAGGGGTTAAGGCGCCCCAACCCGCCTTTCACCAGGGCAGTAACTGGCCTGGCATTTCCTGGGGGCTCCTGCACCACTGGGAGCCCCACCCACTCCCAGTGGGGTGCAGTTTTAGGTTGTACCTAGGACCAGGAGCCTCCTTACCATCCCCTACAGCTCCTCCCTTACCTCCAGATGATATCAGCAACTCTCCAGCCAGGCAGTGTTGTTGCCCTCTTTATATGGGCAGCCCTGAATCTAAAATGGCTGCCCTAATCAGGCACCTGCCGGATGCTGCCTTCTGGTCCTTAAAGTGGCATGCACAAACAATGCCCTGTCACAGGTTCCCAGCTGTATGAATATTCTTAGCTTTTATTCACTGAGAATTTGCAAGAATATGCTGAAGTTCATAAATGTGTATTTGGGCTTGATCTAAAGCCAGCTGAAGCAAAGACTGAAGAAATCTGTTAGTTTCAATAGTTTTGCTGTTGTTGTTTTGTTTTAATCAACCATAAAACTTGAACTAAGGGATTATTTAAAAACAATGTAACAATTACAGTTTAAATGATTTCAGGATCAATAGGCTGTGGATATTTCTTAGAGTTCTTGATATTTGTGGTTGTTTAAGCAGCTCTCTAGCCTTTCTGAGAATGGGTAGCTACTTCATTGAGTAGCATGTGAGACCACATATTTAATTTGACTCTTGATATGCTGATTAAAGACTGCTAATTAGATCAAAACTTTTATAAATTCCTTTCAAATAATCTGAAATTTCTAACAATGCATCTGAAACAAGTTGGCAAGTGAGAATTCAGTAAAAAAAAATCATCACTTTCTTAATGACCCCCAATTTCCTCTTATTTACAATTAGCTTGTTTAAAAATTAATGCTACAGAGGAAAGCTATAAAAACTAGCACACAGTTGCTTAATTTTTTTTTATATATCAGTTAGTAGTGGCAAGAGGAAGAAAGCAAGACAGTGATTGTGAATAGGGAGCAATCTTTCTCCACTTGCTTAGTGATATTACTGAGCCTCCACTATCAGATTCTCAACCCTTGTGCATATGGTGAGAAAATGATAGGTTTAGATGCTTTTAATTATGGTTGGTGGTATTTAAGATAACACCTGCAGCAGGTTCTTCACTTCTTCTCAGTTTATCTACTTTACAGTACCCTGATCTTTTAACAACTTGTACAGTAGATGAGGAAAAGGAAGGGAAGTTCTGTTGTGTATGTTATTCTGCTGTATCTTTGCCATTGCTTGATGAAAACCAGTACTGGTATCTTTCTGCTTTTCATCTGCTTTGTTTGTAGGGGTTACCTCAGCAACCGTGATGATGAGAGATGAAGCAGCACTTGAGATGCAGGAGCAATATCAAAAGCAATGAGTCTGATTCAAGATCATCTTTGCTGATTAACTGCAAATGAGAACGGTGGAATTGCTGCTTCAGGGTAGGATTATGCTTGATTTTACATCACTACATGGATCCAGTACAAGCTAATTTTTTTTAACTCCACTATCCCTTCAAAGGTGGGAGACATGTGGAAACTTTGATGTTGATGGAGATACACTATCGATGTGTGGTAACAGAAATGTAAAGAGAACATACCATAACAGGATAATGAAACTCCTGCTGCTTTTGACATAGTATCATCTTGCAATCCAAGCTGCTAATTTGAACTGATGATTCCTAGAAATCAGATTTTGTTGCAGTCCAAAATATTTAATTGATGTATATAATTTTATGTCCATCAATAATCTACAGTTACTTATATCAAAGTATAGACACATTAATATGAATTAACATGCATTAAGGGTGCACGACTACACATGTGTACCCTTACGTTGATTAACAATGGCAAATTTAGGCTAATCATGCTATACTTGGAGGTATCAAATTTAGGCTCTATTAGTTAAAGCATATTAACACATGTGTAGGCACAACTTGGCACTAACTTTAGTGCTGGCTCTATCTAGCTGCTAGAAAGTCAGCCTGAGCCCAGTCCCAGGGCTTTCCTCTCCTCCATCCAGGGCTGGGATGCTCTCTGGCACCTCCTAGCTGTGGGTTATAAAAGCCAGCAGCCACTTTGTGCCCTGGGGCACACACCAGAGGACCCTGGACAAGACTGCTGATCTGTACAGGAGACCAGCAGACCCTGTGCACCCCCTGGACAGGCCACAGGCTGTCTCTCCCTGGCCTCTTCCACTCCAGAGCTGATGCTTGGCTAATGCTTGGCCAAAATTGTAAAAGGCTGCAATTTGTGCACTAAGATCCCACAAGGACTGTTTCCGGACTGTCTGTGCCAGAAGGGCTGGCATCTGCTCCCTGCTGCAGTTCACCCCAAGCTGTATCCTGTGCTTGCAGGTCCTTTGGTGAAGTGCCTCTGCCATATGGATCCCAGTCCCTGGCTATGCCCCTGTGCTGGGCACTGCTGGCAGTCTTTCAGGGATGACCTTGCAGGGACAGCTTTACAGGGACACAGAGAGCGAGTGTGATATGGCCATGTTGTCATCCTCCTCCCCATTGAGCCCCAGCTCTGCCAGCATTCACACGCCTGTGCCAACTGCCAAGGCCCACAACTGGACCTGGGAGGAGGTGTATGACCTCATGGCACTCTAAATGGGCATTGATGGCTACAGGCTATACAGGCAGGATAGATTGGGGGTGGGGGCATTGCTGTATACATTAGGGAACATTATACATCATCTGTAATAAAGATGGGACTAGAAGAAGGGCAGATCAAAGTCCTATGGGTCAGATTACAAGGGGGTAGGGGTGAAAGGGACTTCGTAGTGGGGGTCTACTACTACTACCACACAAGGAGGAAGAGTTAGACCTAGAATTCTTGAAACAGATCTCAAGGGCAGTATGCTCAAAGAACTAGTTGTCATGGGTGACCTAAATTACTCAGACATCTGCTGGGAGGAGCAGTCAGCCAGGTCTGATGGTTCACGTAGGTTCTTAACCCGCATACAGGACCTGCATCTAACATGGGATGTATGCAGTCCCACTAGGGGAGATGGCTTACTTGACTTGGTGCTGGCCACAGGGGAGGACTTGGTGGGGAATCTACAGATACAAGGTAACCTAGGGGACAGTGACCACCAGTTGAGAGGATTCACTAAGGTGGGAAAGACAACTAGTAGGGCAGTAGTGCTAGACTTCCAGAAGGCCAATTTCAATGAGCTCAGGAGATGAGTTAGGGTGGTACTGAGGGGTAATCACATCTGTGAGTTGGGAGTCCAAGAAGGTTGGGAGTTCCATGAGGGACTGATCCTACAGGTGCAGAAAGACACCATCCCAGTGGTGGCAAAAGAGCCAAAAAACCTTCTTGGCTGAGCAGGAAAATCCATGAGAGCCTTCAGAGGAAAAAAGAGGCCTACAGTCTGTGGAGGCAGGGGGCAGCCATCAAGGAGCAGTATACCTGCTTGGCTCACACTTGCAGGGAAGCAGTGAGGAAGACCAAAGCAGTTACAGAACTCAAGTTGGCAACAAAGATTAAGGATAACAAAAAGTCCTTCTTTAAGTACATAGGGAGCAGGAAGAAGGTGCAGGGTAACATAGGGCTGCTACACAATAGACAAGGGCAACTCGTAATTGATAGGATGGAAAAAGCAGAGATCTTAAATCATTTATTTGGTTCTGTTTTCCTGGACACAGATACAAATACACCTCCCAAGTAGTCTTTAGTCTGTCATGTGAGTAATAGCAAGCCACCAATGGTTAGCACTGACCTAGTGAAGGGATACTTGGAAGGGCTGGACATCTTTATGTTGGTGAGCCTCAACGATCTTCACCCAAGGGTACTAAAGGAATTGGCTGATGTCATAGCAAAAACACTGGCGCAACTGTTAGAGTGCAGTGTGGCACTTGGAACAGGTCCCAGAGTACTGGAAAAGGGACAACTTGGTTCCTATTTTCAAGAAGGGGAGGAAGGAGGACCCAGGTAATTATAAGCTAGTTAGCCTCACCTCTATTCTTGGCAAGACCTTAGAAAAAATCATAAAGGGTCACATTTGCAGGGAGCCAGCGAGTCACACTATGGTAAGGAGCAACCAGCATGGGTTTATAGCAGAAGGATCCTGCTGGACTAACCTGGTATTTTTTTATGACCAGGTCACAAAGTGTTGAGATGCAAGAGTGGAAGTAGATATTATTTACCTGGATTTTAAAAAGGCTTTTGACACTGTGTTGCACCCAATTTTTATGAGCAAACTGAGTAGCTGCCATGTGGATTTTTTCACAGTAAGGTGGGTGAAAAGCTGGCTCACAGGATGCACCCAGAGAGTGGTGGTGGATGGGTCGGTTTCTCCCTGGAGGGATGTGAGCAGTGGTGTCCCCCAAGGTTCTGTCCTTGGACCAGTGCTATTTAATATCTTCATCAGTGATTTGGATGAAGGTATTGAAACCACCTTGTCCAAATTTGCAGATGACACAAAACTATGGGGTACAGTTAACACAGGGGAGGGGAAGGGAGTGAATTCAGGCATATTTGGACAGACTGGGGAAGTGGGCAGATCAGAATAGGATGCAATTTTTTCAAGGATAAATTCAAGGTGCTACATCTGGGAAGAAAGAATCTCCAACACACCTATAGACTGGGAGGTACCATTCTGAGTACCACAAAAGTGGAAAGAGATCTTAGAGTCTTGGTTGACATAAAAATGAACATAAGCCACCAGTGTGACAAGGTAATAAGCAAGGCTAACCACACACTTTCTTGCATCAGCAAGTTCATCCCAAGCAGGGGTAGGGAAGTGATAATTCCCCTCTATGCAGCATTGGTGAGGCCTCAGATGGAGTACTGCATCAAGTTTTGGGTGCTGCACTTCAAGAGGGATGTGGATAACCTTGAGAGGGTCCAGAGGAGGGCTAGTCATGTGGTTGAGGGCCTGCAAGTAAGACCCCATGAAGACAGACTGAGGGACCTAAGTCTCTTCAGACTCTGCAAGAGAAGGCGGAGAGGTGATCTTGTGGCTGTCTACAAACTCATCGGGGGGAGGGGCAGCAGAGAATAGGGGACACTCTGTTTACCTGGGCACCCCTCGGGGTTACCAGAAATAATAGCCACAAACTGAAGGAGAATAGATTTAGATTGGACATAAGGAAGAAATTCTTTATGATGAGGGTTGCCAGAGTGTGGAATGGGCTTCCAAGGGAGGTGATGCTTTTCCCTATCTTGGAGGTGTTCAAGACGAGATTGGATAGGCATCTGGCTGGGGCTACTTAACCCCAGCGCTCTTTCCTGCCTGGAACCTGGGGTCAGACCTGATGATCTGCCAGGTCCCTTCTGACGGGGGGGGGAGCAGCCCTGGGGAGACTCTCCAGAGAAGTCCCCTGTGGGTAGGGTGGGGGAATAACCAGCTCCTCACCCCAGTTATCCCAGAGTCCCATGTACCCCAAACCTGAGCACTGTGGACAGGGCAGCAGCACATCAGAGTGGTTGGCCTGAAGGGAGAGAGGTGGGGAACAAGGTCTAGACCCATGGCAGCAGGTGCTGCCAGCAGCCTGGTTTGGTCCACCCTGGGAGGGGGTGGGGGAGGCAGGCTGCCTGTGGCCAGAACTCATCAGGCTACCAGCCCCAGGGGAGAAAGATGGCATGGGGGGCTTAGATAGTGCTCTCCAGGGCCTAGTCCTGCCTGGCTAACTTACCATGGGCCTTGGGCACCCATGCATAGCTGACCCCTGATCTGAGGCTGGGCAGTGCATGAACCCTAATACAGAGCATCTTATTTCTGAAATGTTTCAGACTCTCACAAGGGCTTCTGTCTCTTGTTTCTGCAGAGCCAACATCTGGACATGGGGGAGAGCCCACCAGGCCTCAGAGTTGCTGCTGCTCACTGCTGGAGTGGTCAAGATGTGCTGGCTCTGCCAGTAGTGCACCAGGGACTAGACCCTGCTCCTCCAGCAGCTGATGGCAGTAGTGGAGGAGTGGGAGGTACAGGAGCAGGCATGGGAGGTACAGAAGCATTCCTGGTAGGCAGAGGACATAGGTTGGGTGGATGCATGGGACCAGGTGCAGTGGGACCACTGACCCACATGGAGGCCTTGAAGCTACTCCAGCAGCAGGAAAGTGCCATCCATCAGGCCATGAAGACCCTCCTGGCTCTGGTAGCCACTACCATGCTGGACATGTCCCCCACCACCCAGCCCTCACCCATGACCCCACAGGGCCCCTGGATCCTGCCCACCGCCCCACAGCAGGCCCCTTTCTAGACCTGAAAGGAGGTCCCAGGGTGCCTGGTGATCACCAAACCCCATGGCCTGGCCCCTGTTTTGGACCAGCTGCCACCCATCTGGCCCTGGCTGCACCACTCACCAGGTAGCCAAAGACCCAACCCTGCATGAGGCCACCACTTGCTGGAGTTACTGTGGCCTGTTGGGGAAAAGACCATGGAGGAATATCCAGGGGCTAGCGTGCTGGGCACTTGCCTCAGATCTCTGCCCCCTAAGCTCCCTCCCATGCCCCCCGCCCCCCACCACTCTGGTCTTGAACAGCCAAAATGTTGTGAATAGTTTTCAATACATATATAGTTTGCCTCCTGTATATAATTTGCTTCTTGTAAATGTGTTGTTGTTTTTTGGTTGTTTTTTTTCTTTTTCATGGGTTGGGAGGGTGCTGGAGGGGCACTGTTTGTTGATGGGGGTTTTGAGCGCAATACAGTTTTTGTTTTTGTTTCACTCCTATGTGTGTCCTGAGAGTGGTACAGGGGGAGGGTAGGGAGTGTATGGGTGGCAGGGCAGGTGGGCTGCAGCAGGGAGTACAGGAGAAGGGGGTTGGCCAGGGCCTTCTACAGCCTGTGCCTTGGCCCCTGCTGGTCAGTGTGTGGCTTTCCTGGGGCCTGGGCAGAGTGGGGCCAGTGGGGCCAGCACCATGGCCAGCAGCAGTGCAGGGTGCTTGTCATCACTAGCAGGGGATGGGCTGGAGCTGTGGGGTGCTGGGTGCTGCTGGCAGGGGCAGGGGCATCCCTGGTGTTGAGAGGTATGATGGGCAGGGAGGGAACCGGTGCATGCTTTCCCTGTGCTGGGGACACAGCTCCTGGGTAGGGAAGGGGCTGGCCCCGGTTCATAGTTTCCAAGATGGCTGCTAAATCCTGGCAGTGGGGGCTGGCTTCAACATGGCTGCCAAGTGCTGGCAGCCATGTGGCCAGAGGTTGGAGCACCCCCAGTGGCTACAGCGGCACATGGCAGGGCTTCAGGGACCTGGGACTAACTTTAGTGGACACCTGCCAAAAATCGCTTAATGTGCATTGAATTTAGCCACGCTTGTTTGCCTGTGTAGACATGCCCATAGTGTCATAAATTTTAATCCATTGACTGTTCTATGCCAAATAATAACAATAATAAAAAGAACAGTTTGGTGAGCAGGGTGTTGGCAAGAGCTTTGTTTGTTAGTTTATGGCTTATACTCTTGGAATACGTTGTAGTGAAGCTAACTTACATAAATATGAAATACTTTCACAAACACTATCATTTTTTAAATGAAATCATAGCTAAATCATAATGCTCCTTGGTACAGTGCATGAAAAGGACATGGGAAAATAAATTGTTTTACTATAGTCTATCAAAGGGGTTTTTTATGAGCTTCTGGCATTTTGATAAGAAACTTCCAGAAGCAGGTCTTGCTGAACAATAGAGGCTTCTATAATAATAGGGAGACATGTGTGACTCAGCAATAAGGAAAGTGTGATAAGGGGGGGGGAGGGGGACTTGGAAAAAAAAAGCTTTGGGAATTTGGCAACTTTTGAAGGTGAACAGAAGTGAAATAAGGAAGTAGTGAAGCCTGAAATAGAACAAGGAAAGTGAGTTGTAAATGAGCAAGGTATAGATACAGCTGTCCTTCAGACTTAGTTAAGTTTCCTCCAAAATTATTCCTTTTAGGTGGGAAATGTATAATTTTATATATCATGGATTGATAATCATTTTTTGTAGTCTTATTCTATAAACTAACTGAATTTGGTCAGCTTGATTTTGAGACAAGTAACAATTATCAGGAGTAGCAAGTATCAGTTAATAAGAGTAATGGAATTAAATCTGTGATCAAACAGACAATAAAACTGGAATTGGTAAAATAATGTTAAGCTGAGTAAGGAACTGAGTAAAGGGGAAAGGACTACAGTTTGAAGGCTGGATGTAAATTACTACTGGAATTCATCAAATATTGCTTTTGGGACTGGTAATGCTTAATATTTGTATTAATGATATTAGCGCAGATTTAAAAAGTATATGCTAATTAAAATTGCTGATGACACAAAATTGGGACACATTGATCATATAGGAGAAAATTGGGGGCATCATACTGGAGTAACATACCTAAGTGGCCTTGAATACTGGAGTAATATAAATGGATACCATTTAATACTAAATTCTGCAAGTAATGCAGTCAGGCACTAATATCATAAACTCAGAGTTCATTGGTTAAAAACATCAGAGGAAGAGAAATATATAGGTATGTTAATCAGCAGGGATCCTAGTTTTCTTTCATTAAAAAAAAATCCCCAATTTTCAGTTTAAAAAAAAGGAACCACAAATTCACATTTTTTGTGATTAAAATGAAACACCACCATATATATACACATACTGTAATAGTAATGGTTTTGCTTAATGCTCATAGCAAGAGTTTTGTATGCTGGCTCCATAGTAGACCGGTGAAACAGCACATAGCTTTTTGCTCTGTGAGCGTGACCGAAACATGAACCTAGATAGAATGTTGTAATACAGTGGAATGTGGTTAAACACCAGGTGAGTTGGATCACAACTCATTCCCAAATTCTTAGCTTGAGATAGCATTATTTACTCCAGACTATATAAGCTGTATATTCTTAAATTATGGGGAGTTCCTCCACTCTGGCAAGAGATCTGACTTGCACGGAGCCCAGTGCAGGCTATTGCATCCCCGGGATCGGGACACTCCGGGGTCTGGGGAACTATGCAGGGTGGTGGCTGCCGCCTAGAGCTGATGTGAAGTGATCATCCTCTCTGCTCTGTCCTATTGCCTGCCTCTGCGAGTATCCTTAAATAAAGCTTTGCAAGGGTGAGAACAACCGTGAGTACGTCTTTTGTTCAAGTGCTGGGAATCTTCTGAACCCAGTAGTTCATTCTAAGACACACACACACACACATTCACACACACACACACACACACACACACTAATTACTTGTGCTCCTTTTAACTCATGGAAAAATATGGATTTGGAGTTACCCAATTTTTGGTTATAAAAAGGTTTGTTTGTTTGTTTTTTAATCTGAGAAAACCAGGATCCCTGTTTATTACTAGCTACTTGCCACATCTCCACAAGACGCTGGCTGCACAGTTGTTGCACAGTCATTTAGCCTCTGGAAGTACTAAATGACTTCACAGTAACTGACATTACTGCACAGTAGTGTCCCCACATGCTTCCCTGGTGATGCTGACTGAGCAGTAGCTCATTAATACTGAGCACTAGTAAGAAGCTACTGCACAGTAAGTGTCTCATGTAGATGCAGCCACTGGTTATTATTAATTTTTTGCATGTAAAGGAATAAAAAAATGGAATTGTGGTTAAGTAGAATTCAGATGCTGGTTAAATTCCTAGCTCTCTTAGTGGTCTTAATCAAATAATTTGGGGCTTTGTTACACCATACACTGTGAGCCACAAAAATTGTTGATTGGTATTAGTGCTAGCTATGTGTTTTTCCCCCTTCCAATTCTGGGCTTCCCCTTACCCCCTTGCTCCTTGGGGCTCCCTCAGGGGCCCCCTGCCTCCCCCACCCTCGGGAGTACTACTTACTTGTGGCTGACTGCACTGTGTCTCAGGAAGCAGGCAGGGGAAGTGTTAACTTTCCTGCCCAATCACTGCTGTTGCAGGACTGCTGCTGTTCTTACTGGGAGAGCAGCAGTGGTGGCCAGGAAGGCAGTTTAACCCTTCCCTGCCTGTTCCCTCAGGGCAGACAGCCTAGACAGCCACAAGTAAGCAGGTGTAGTGAGCCGGGATCTGGGGTGTTGGGACAGGTGGAGTGGTGGGTGCAGTGGGCCTGATCCAGGACAGCAGTGGAGTGGCTATACCTTAGTGTAACGCAAGCTGGGTAGCACAGATCAGAAATAATCCTGACCAGGAGTGGCATAACTTCGAGCTGCATACTGAATGCTTAAAACCAGTTTTAGGTGTTAATGTAGAGAAAAATCTGGGTGCTAAGAGCTCCAGAAGTCACCCAAAATTATTGTGTAACAAGGTCCTTAATCTTCCTATATCTGTTTCCCATATGATAAAGTGACTAACAATCATTCTTTCTTCCCATGTGTGCCTATTTATAATGGAGGCACTTCAGGAGAAGGACAGACTCTGCTCCATAGTTTTCAAATCCATGTTGTGTTTGGTTATTTTTATGTACGTGTTGTTGTTGTTGTTGGGTTTTAGTTTTTTTTTGCTTTTTACCCCACCCAGTTTTTGCAATTTTTGTATATTCTGTCTGAATTCCAGTCAAATGCCAGTTGTTTTCCCAAACCCAGATCATCCTGCTTTATGATCAGGCTTCTATTTCTTCACAATGTTTTTAGACTAGTTTATTCAACCTGGCACCATCAGTTATATATGAAGTCAGTAAGCTATGAGCAGGGATCCTGCTATTTATTATCCTGATTTTTTTATTAGAGAAAACCAGGATCCATGGTTATTAATAATATTATCAGAAGTTAATCCATAGCTATTCATATATCTCTCTGATAATTCTCAGGATACTGCATAAATGTTCTGCACTAAATATTTTGGTTCAGACTGTAGACAATTACTTTGCATAGAAACAATGACTCATGATAGAGACATCAGCAATGAGTTATTGCTACAAAACATAGCTTTGTGTCAACTACAAAACTTAACATGTGTCTTTATTTCACTTTGGGGCCATCAGTGTGACCTCATGTACATCACAACTATACCTAATGGATAAGAGTCTCAGGCCCAGATGGGTAGCTGAAGGTTTACAGTAGTTCCTTGCACATGTTTAAGAGATGTAACAGCAATGTAATGGCACAGATGTCAAACTGAATTTGGGCCCCATGCCAACCTGTGGCTTGGTGGGGCCAAGTGTAACTTGTGTAGCTCAGTGGGCCAGATGGAACAACTCTGCAGGTGTGATCCAGCCCATGAGCATATGACTGACATCCCTAATATAAAGCATAAAGGCTGAAAGGAAAATAGAACCTAAAAATAGTTCATGTAAGGGAAGCTTCACATTGGTAGAGTTGTTATGATACTATAGGCACCAAATCCTGCTTGCATTAGATGCTGGAGTAATCTCACTGAAGATTAAGGAACTACTCAAATGACTAAGGTGAGCAGATTTTTTTTTCCAAGTGCTCTGTTTATCATAT
This sequence comes from Alligator sinensis, assembly GCF_000455745.1. Classification (NCBI taxonomy): domain Eukaryota; kingdom Metazoa; phylum Chordata; order Crocodylia; family Alligatoridae; genus Alligator; species Alligator sinensis. Next base: position 1,415,627 of record NW_005841993.1, read on the forward strand.
CCTCTCTAAAGGCACACTACCCTTTCAGATAATGTGTGGATGACAGACTCTAGATTTAATTATCAAGATGAGAATGATAAATTACAAGCCTATATACAGTAACTCTTCACATCAGTACCTTGGATGATTCTTTTCTCTCCTTTCTTACTTTTAATAAAAGAAAAGTACCTAATTAAACTGTGTTTGCCTTGTTATTCAATCACTCTCATGAGATGCAGTACAAAGCAAAGATTAAATGCCAGACAGTATTGTTGTTATTGAACACTTTATTGAGTGAATATGTTTATTGAGGCAGGCAGGATTTTTTTTTCTTGCAGTTATAAATTCCTGCTTAATAACAAATCCAAAGTCTTGGGGGGTTGTTTTAAACAAATACAATTATATGTATTTCTTCTTATCACTCATTTCCTCTTCTTCTTCTTTGTAGTTATTGTTCTTATTCTTCTTCAATAATCAAACATAGATACCATTTTGTCTGTTTGTTTGCTTGTGTCCCTCCCCCTGCCTCC
>NW_005841993.1:1416145-1422431 GCF_000455745.1 Alligator sinensis
AATAAAAATAGAGTGCTTTACAGGAGATAGGAACAGAGAGCAAGTTTCAGAAAAGTTCTTAGCTGCTAACATCCTGCCAAAGTAGAATTCAAAGTTTCTACTCTGTTTCTGCCTAATCCTTGGTGTAAGTAAAATCTATAGATGCCTCAGTTATTTATATCAAAGTTCCCCAGGTGACCAGACTTCTGTTTCTGAGACTGTTCCGAAGGCCCTTCTTCACAGTGCTGAGCAATTCAACACCTAGTTTATCTCAAAAACCCATGGCATTTATCCATTTATGTCCATTGAGAGGGCTATGAGTTGAGTCTGTATAATAGATCAGCAGGGATCCTGGTTTTCTCTGATTAAAAAAAAACCAAAAACAAATAAACCAAATTTCAGTATAAAAAACATAACCCCAAATCCAATTTTTTTTTCCATTATTGAAATGTAATAATGGGAAAATGTGGATTTGGAGTTACTTTTTATCTATGAAAATTGCTTTTTTTTTTTTTAAATTAGAGAAAACCAGGATCCCTGGGGATAATGGTATTTTCTCTTACAGAGTGACTAGGGTACCAAATTGCAGTGCAAGGCTATTCCATTTTTAACTGAAGTCTGCAGGATGCTGATGTCCTGCTCAAGAACCCTCTTTCTGACAGAAGGCTTCTGTGTTACTGCTCGGTGCCCTATATATGCATTGTTTAAACTTCTTTTAAACAATGCATATATAGGGCACCGAAACACTTTTGCAGCTTTTTAAAAAAATCTGATTTCTCCAGAATATTTCCTGGACACACACTCCTTAGGTGCCTCCCACACAGGCCAAATCTCTTAGGTACCCACGGCCAATCCTAAACCCCAGTAGGTAGATCAAATATCTTATAAGCACATGGGCAATCTGTATTTACAATCCAACTCATCACCAGGGATCCTGGTTTTCACTGATTTAAAAAAAAATCCCCAATTTTTGGATTAATGAAAGTAACCCCAAATCCACATTTTTTCTGTGACCAAAATGAAACACCACTGTATTAGTATCTATATATTAGTCATGTTTTGTTTTAATCATGGAAAAAGTGGATTTTGGGTTACTTTTTTTTAAGGCATTTTTTTTTAATCAGAGAAAACCAGGATCCCTGCTCATCAGTGAGACAAGATGGTAACAAAGAAGCTGCACATAGATTTCTGAAAGAAGTTAGTCTTTACTTTAAACTTACAAGAAATGTCCATATCCAGACACATTAATACACCCACCTCTAAAAATACCCCTGTCTCGGTTTCCTGAATCCTCATAAATATTCATTGGACTTAAAGCAGAGTTCGTTTGGGTTTTTTTTTCTGTGTATGACTCATCCTCTGAATCATGGAAACCTTCTCCCTGTTTCTACATCAGGTTTCTCTATGGGATCAGCCAACTCAATTTGTACAGAAATCTGTCCTCATAGGCATCCTATTTCTGTTCTCTCTCCTGTCCAGAATCTTCTGTTCTATTCTGTGAATGCCCTGAATTTATGTGGCCCTCTACCACCACTTGCTTTCTTTAGCAGCATTTTTTTTTCCCAGCAGAAAAAAAAACTTTAAAATCTTTCTTAAGGGTATGCACTGTTGGTGCCTGCCACTTTAAGGGCTAGGTCAGGGAAAGGGCAGGTTCCTGATGAGGGCAGCCATTTAAAGCCCAGCTCTCTGTGCTGAAGGGAAGCAGTTTGTGACCAGCCAGCAGGGAAGAAACATCTCCCTGCTGAGCTCTGCTGTATCATGAAGACTGTAGAGGTGAGGGAAAGATCTTATGGGGATGGCTAGGAGGCTCTTGGTCCTGGGCATGATCTAAAACTACCCCCCGCCAGGAATGGGTGGCCTGATGGGGCTCCTAGTGGCATGGGAGCCCCCCAGGAAATGCCAGGCCAGTTACCACCATGGTGAAAGGCAGGTCAGTGTGCCTTAATATCCCCAGCTTCTACAACTGGGTGGGTAATCCCATAGTAGGGCCCAAGAAGGTGGATCTGTATTAGAGTGCGGGGGCTAGAGTCTCAGAAGCCTGACTTGAGGCACCCTCAACTGGTCAAAGCTGGGGCCAGGACCAGAAGGGTCAAAAGGGCCAGGGGCCCACTGCAATGGACCCCCAGAGCCCAGGGCCTGGGGTTCCAACTGGCCTTGGAGGTGAGGCCAGTGCCTGTGTGGCCAAAGGTCCGAGGGGGGGGAGGGAACCGGGGGGGAGAAGAGTGCAGGGAGCAAGGCAGCCAAGAATGAGGGTGCAATAGGCCACCTGATAGAAGGAATCAAGTTAGGGTCCAGACTGGATAGTTATGGGGCCCGGTGTGGGGCCAGAGACATCAAGAACTTAGATGTCATTCATGAGGCATGGACCAGAGTGTAAGGAAGGTCTCAGAGCTGCAGACAGTGCCCCCTGGCAAGAGATGGGCAGCCTTCTATCTAATTAACACCATAATAATGCATCATGAAGGTGTGGCAGATGAGAGAGGTGGTCTACTAGCCCAGAAACAGGTGGGTGGGCCAACTTGTAACTGGCCCTGGGAAGCCCCCCTGTTAACAGCATCATTTGTCAAATGATCAGAGGACAGTCAATAAAGTTAATGAATTCCCATGGTCCCTGGTTCAAGAAATAGTGTCCTCACAGCACTCATTTAAACAGCTGGATATACTTTGGATATCAAAATACCTCAGTGAGAATTCAGAATATGTACTGTATTTACTCAAATGTAAGACTACCCTGAATTTAAAATGGCCTCCCAATAATTAGATTCTATATATGGAAAATAGATACATTTGTTAAAATTCCCCATATATAGATTGTAATTTTTGGAGGGTCATCTTTAACTCATCTCTCCCACCGCTGCACAGGATCAGGCAGTTGAGAGAGCAAGTATTGGGAGATAAAACCACGTTTCCCCTTGCTTGTGCCTACCCCCGATATCTCTTTCCCCTGCCTGCCTCCTCTGTAGCCTTGGGTTCTCGCTCCCACCACTCGTCCCCTGCTGCCCTCTCCCTCTGCATATCCTCCCTCCCTCTTCCCCCTCCCTGCTCTCCCCCACTTGTGCTCCTCTCTCCCAGCCTCAGATCTCCACCCCTCCTTCCCCAACCTGTTCTCTCTCCTCCCCCCTTCTCTCCCTTGCTCTCCGTGCCACTTTCTGCCCCACCTCTCCCCTGCTCAGTCTCTGCTCTCTATTTTCACCCCCCTCTTTACCCTTGCTCCATGCTGGAAGGCTCCATCCTCATTCTAGCCTGGGGCACAGAGCATAGCCCCAGCCTAGCCTGCATAGCAGCTGTGGAGGCTGTATGCCACTGCTGTTGGACTGGTCTAGGGCCATGCTCAGTACCCTGGGCTGCAGCAACCTCTCAACATGGAGCAAGAGTAAGTGGGAGAGGGGCAGGCAGGGGAGCAAAGGCTGTGTGAGGGGGAAATGGGGGAAAGGGGTTGCAGGAAGGAGTTGTCAGGATGCCGAGGTTGGGGCAGGGGGAGGAGGTAGCAGCTGCAGCTTTGTTCCAACCCCAAGTAGGGGCTGGAACCCAATCCACAACAGCCATATTCCCCTCCCCCACTGCCCTTGTATATGATTTTAAGATGAGGGGCTTTTTCCCCATATAATGAGGACAAAGCCTTATCTAAAATTGAGTAAATATGGTATATAGTCAGTTATTTCAAATCAGGTTTGTCAGGGGACTGTTATTAGAAATGCTCACCTACCCTCTACTACCACTATCCATCTTTTCTACTATCTCAAATTTATTTGTGTAGGTGATTTACATTTCCTTCTATACTGGCCACAATAATATAACACTTTTTTATTTAATTCTGCATCTCTCAGTCTCCACAATGAAAAATTCCTCAGCCTTTCAGTAAGTAAAGAATGGTGCAGCTGTTAGTTTGCTTCATTTACTTAGAAAAATGGTGATGTTTTCAAGTCCTATCTCAATCAATAGAATCATTCCCACTGTCTTTAGTAGACTTTGGAACAGATCTTTAATGCCTATGTTCAGTTTGCTGATATCTGATTTAAAGATATTTTAGAAATACTTCATTGAATTGGTAATAGCAAGAACACAATCCTGATCTAATTTATCTAAGAAATACCAAAGGCCAGGTCAGAGAGAAAACATAATCCATCCCAGAACTACAAGCACATACAAGATAATCTAAACTTGATTTCTAAATTCTAAATAAGAATTACGTATAGCCTTTAGTAGAAAAGTGAATACATATTTTAATTTAAAGCTTATTCTCCTACAGGCTTTAACATGCATCCATTTTGGATTCTTGTGATTATTTTAAAATCAAGAGATTGCAAAATAATTTGAAAACAGCTACCTAAATCAATGCAGGATCTACAGAGGCTGAAATATTTACTTGCTTATAAACTTTTTTTTTTCTAAACTGAATGACAGTTTTGCTCTGTATTTTGAAAAAAAAAGTTATTAGTATGTTGTTAGATTTGAAAAAGTCAATAATTAGTTTATGAAGCATCTCATTTTTGTGAATGGTGCTTATGCATCCTCACAACTCCAGTCTTCATTTTCAAAATGCATTTTCAATTAAATGTTCCAAAACAAGATGTTGTATTTGACCCTAAGTCACTTCTTTTCTTCTTTCTTTTATTTAAAAAAAAATCAGTTCTGGGTCAATTGAGACACCACCACCCCCATTCACAACTTTTAGTTCATACTCTGCCACAAATTAATTATTTTCCCAGCTCTAATTAGTGTCAGAGATGTAATTGGTGCTGGTATGCATTGAAGGAAAAGAGTCCCTATCATGGGTTTGTGATTGACAGGCCTTCCCTTCCTGTCCATTCAAGGCTTTAATGAAATAAATAACAGTGTCAGCTCTCCTGAACAAAGCTGTGGTACTGAGATACATGACAACAGATGATCCCTTGGGCAGCATGTTTCTATACTACTAAAAGTTCATGTGAAAAAGCAGAGTTCAGTCTATAGAATGTGGGCGTTACCTTTCAAGCACTCGTCTTCTGGTTTTCTGAGAGGAAAACACAAAGTGCACCAGCAAGTCCAGAAAATTACTAGAGTTTACTGGGAATAATGTCTTTATACATAATATAGACAGTCCAACTAGGGCAGGGAAGTGAAGATCTTATTGACTTGAAACTCAGGAGAGAGGATTTGGTTGAGAATAAGAAGGTGAAAGGCAACTTGGGTAACAGCGACAAGGAAATTGATAGAGTTCAAGATCCTAAGGGGAGGAAGGAAGGACAGCACCAGAATACAGGCAATAGACTTCAGAAAAGCAGACTTGAACAAACTCAGGGAGCTGGTGGGCAGGACCAGGTCTGAGGGGAAAAGGAGCCCAGGCATTCTGGTTGTATTTTAAGAAGCCTCTTTTAAGGGGATAGGGGTAAGTTCCCAATATAACAAAAGACTATGAAGTGCAGCAGAAGATCAGCATAGCTACACAGTGATCTCTTCAATGAGCTGAAACTCTAAAAGGAATCCTACAAAAGGTGAAAACTTGGTCATATTACTAGAGAAGAGCATAAAAGAATCTCATAGGAATGCAGGAAGAAAACTAGGAAGGCTAATGCATGCTTTGAGATGCAACTGGCAAGGGACACAAAAGGGATGCAACAAGTATGTCAAAAGTAAGAGGAAGACCAAAGAAACCATAGGTCCCTGAAAGAAAGCAGAAAACAATCGATTTACAGATGATACAGAGAAGGCTAAAGTTTATAGATTCATAGATTCATAGATGTTAGGGTCGGAAGGGACCTCAATAGATCATCGAGTCCGACCCCCTGCATAGGCAGGAAAGAGTACCCGGTCTAGATGACCCCAGCTAGATGCTCATCTAACCTCCTCTTGAAGACCCCCAGGGTAGGGGACAGAACCATCTCCCTTGGGAGCCCGTTCCAGACCTTGGCCACTCTAACTGTGAAGAAGTTCTTCCTAATGTCCAGTCTAAATCTGCTGTCTGCTAGCTTGTGGTCATTATTTCTTGTAACCCCCTGGGGTGCCTTGGTGAATAAATACTCACCAATTCCCTTCTGTGCCCCCGTGATGAACTTATAGGAAGCCACAAGGTCTCCTCTCAACCTTCTCTTGCAGAGGCTGAAAAGGCCCAGTTTCTCTAGTCTCTCCTCGTAGGGCTTGGTCTGTAGGCCCTTAACCATACGAGTGGCCCTTCTCTGCACCCTCTCCAGGTTATCCGCATCCTTCTTGAAGTGTGCCACCCAGAATTGCACGCAGTACTCCAACTGCGGTCTGACCAGTGCCCGGTAGAGGGGAAGTATCACCTCCTTGGACCTATTCGTCATGCATCTGCTGATGCACGATAAAG
>NW_005841993.1:1423349-1430019 GCF_000455745.1 Alligator sinensis
CTTGCTGCTGCCTCTCTACAACCCCAGTGAGAGACTTGTCGTGCCCCTCACTTAGGAACACTGAGGCAAAGAACTCGTTGAGGAGTTCAGCCTTGTCCCCTCTGTCCGTCGCCAATTGTTTCTGCCCATTTAGCAGGGGTCCTATTCCTCCCTGGGCCTTCCTTTTACTCCCAATATATCTAAAAAACAATTTCTTGTTGTCTTTTACTTGGGATGCCATCCTCAGCTCCATGGCAGCTTTGGCCCATCTAACTGCCTCCCTACAAGCACGAGCAGAGGAGGGATATTCGACTTTGGTGATCTCGCCCTGTTTCCACTTTTTATGTGCTCCCCTTTTGGCCCTTAGGCTGCCCTGGATTTCTGTGGTCAGCCAGGGAAGCCTCCTGGCCCCTTCATAGGCTATGAAAAAGAAAGTATTTACTTTCTGTTTGTTACTTCAGTCTTAAAATAGAGGTAGCTATCAGCTTATGAGTGCAGTTGGCAGCAAAGATGAGGAAGGAGACAAACAATCTAGAATAATGGCAAGACAGGTCAGGGATTACTTAGAGGACTTAGATGCTTTCAGGTTTGCATGACCAGATGGGATGCACCCTAAGATAGTGAAGGAATTGTATGATGTGACTTCAGAGCCATTAGATATCCTCTTTCAGAACTTGTGGAAGCTGGGTGAGGTTCCAGAAGATTGAAACAGGAAAATATAGTCTGTTTTCCCATCTTTTAAGAAAGGGAAGAATGAGAAACTTGGGAATTACAGACAGGTCATCCGGACCTTGATACCTGTAAAGATCATGGCACAGAACTTCAGGGAATCCATTGTGAAGCACCTAGGGCAAAAGAAGATAAGTAGGGATCCTGGTTTTCTCTGATTAAAAAAAGAATCCCCAATTTTTGGATTAAAAAAAGTAACCTAACCTCATCACCAGAAGCAAACTTCCTCAGGCCTAGACCACACTGAATGGATACAGATCATGTCATGACAAGAAATGCAAAGCATACCAACACATCTCCACCACCCCCACAATTACTACACCCCATAACAGAGCCAGAGGCATTGCTGGATCTTACAGCTGCATCTCCAGAAATGTAATGTATCTCATCCAATGCACCAAATGCCTTGATGGAAAATACATAGGAGAGATCAAACAACAACTGCACACCAGTGTGAACGCACACCAGAAATCTATCAAAGACAACAATACCCAGTTACCTGTGGAGGCACATTTCTCACAAGAAAACCACTCTCTCTCCAATCTCTCAGTTCTAATCCTCAAAGGAAACTTACAAAACACTTCTCAGAGATGAGCCTATGAACTTCACTTCATCAACTTCCTGGATACAAAAAATCGTGGACTAAATATAGACACTGGATGTATGAGACATTATAACTTGCCTGACATCTGACTTCCCAGGTACCTCTCCACTATTTAACTGCTACATTCATCCCCCTTCTTCCCCTGACCCAGCCTGTCTCTCATCCACTGAATCCTCAATTTACATCTTCACTGACTGCCTATCTTGTATGCATACCAGCCCAGCCTCTGGCTTCTTTACTTTTCATTTCATCCAGGAAGAACACACACCAACAGTGGAAACTTCCTCAGCCTTATGAAGGGTTTTTAAACCTGAAAGCTTGCTTACATTTTTTTTCCAACTATTTAAGTTGGTCTAATAAAAGATATCAGATTCACCAAGAGAACTTTGTCTGCCTATGTCCTTAGACCAACACAGCTACAACCTACACCCCTACAGTCTGAACATTCAAGAAGCAACCCATTGAGACCTATGGATAGATGAGACTGGATCAAAGAAAGGGGAGCCATCAATGTATATTGGAAGGAGCATTTTGAAGACCTTCTCAATCGAGACCCTGTTGTTGATAAGAGTGTTCTAGTCAAACATGATCTCAGAATACTTCTAATTCATCAAAAAGATGAAGAACGATAAGGCATATCGAATTGGTGGAATACATGCTTAAATGTTCAGGCAGGGGAAAAGGAGCTCACATCACAGCTCCATGCCCTCACCTTAAGGATCTGGAATGATGAGGAAATCCCAGATGACCTCAGAGACACCATGATTATGACAATCTTGAGGAAATGAGACACGTCTGACTTTGGAAATTACAGAGGTATTGATTTTCTGTCCACAACAGGAAAGGGCATTGTGAAAATACTCCTGAACCATCTTCCATTTGTTGAAGAGCTGTTCTGAGAATCTTAGTGTTAGCTTAGGGCATCAAGAAGCACAACTAGCATGGTCCTCAAAACTTTCCAGCTTCAGAGAAAATGTCAGAATCAACAGAAACCCTTCTACATGGCCCTCTTTGTCCTCACAAAAGCTTTCAACTCTGTCATCAGGAGGAGGATTCTTCTGAAATACAGATTCCTACTGAAATTCATTATCATTCTTTGTCTGGTCCATGATGGTATGTGAGCAGTGGTTCCCAGTAAAAGATTTATCACAGACTCCTTTGAGGTTAAAACAGGAGGTAAGGAAGGCTGCATCATCACTCCAACACTCTTCTTGATATTTCTTACTGCAATACTCCATCTGACCACTGACAAGCTTCCAGTCAGAGTGGAACTAATCTGCTTAATAGACAGTAAGATATTTAATCTCAGCTGACTCTGAGCCAAAATCAGGACTACCCCAACCTCAACCACTGAGCTCCAGGACACTGCTGTAGTCTGTGCTCACTCGGAAGCAGATTTTTATGTTAGGCAATTATCAACATTCTACTGAGGCATACAAGAAAATGGGACTGAATCTTAACATACAGAAGGCTACGGTCCTCCATCAAAAAGTTCTTAATGAACAGTCTGCAGCTCCAATAATTAAGAATTATGGTGCAGCTCTGGGGAACACTGCATCTTTCATGCACCTCAGAAGCCATCTATCACAGAAGGCTGACATCAGTGAAGATATCCAACATCACCTCAGATATGCAACTGCGACTTCAGACACCTGAGAAAACAGGTATTCAAAGATCAGACAGATCCAAAACCAATCTCATGATTGATGTAGCAGTTGTGATCTCCACCTTACAGTGTGGAGAATGTACAGGAAACACTTCAAGTTATTGAAGAAGTACCATCAGTGCTGCATGCAGAAGATCCTTTGAATCCAGTGGGCAGACAGACATACCAACATTAGTGTCCTCTCACAAGCAAACACTACAAGCACTGAAGCAGTGACCATCTGACAGGAACTTCACTGACCCAGCTACATCATCCAGATGTCTGACTCCACTCCTGAAACAAGTTTTATTCTCTCAGCTACATCAAGGCATACACTCCAGAGGAGGGCAGAGAAAGTACTTCAAAGATGTCCTCAAGGGCAGCTTGAAAAAATGTAATGTAGCTATAGCTATCAACTCATGGGAGACTATTTCCCAGGACTACCCCAAATGGAAGAAGAGTCTCGTTAAAGGATATCAGTACTTTGAAACCTTATGATACTTGTTAAACCCAAACTCCATGTGGCATTCAATGACTTGGGAGACAATGGTCCAATTGTTCATGGATCCTGGTACTCATTAGCCAGAGCAGACAGGGAGCAAACACTAGCACAGATTGCTTGCAACAGCTTTATTTAGAATGGAGACAGCTTCGGGCCAGGTCCCAAAAAAACAGTAAACGGGGGACCTGCGCTAAACAATAGTTTGTTTGTTTTTTTTCCCCCACATTTATACACTTTGGTTTATACTCATTAACATTTATTCCACCCTGTCCCTCCTTCTGTTTCATCTATTTCTCCTCCTCTCTCAAGCTCCACCTCTGTTTACTGTTTGCTTCCTTAGCATGGAATTGCCTATGCATTGTATTCATTTGCATATCTTTTTTTGCTATAAGCACATGTTTAAGACCTTGACTTCTCTTCTTCAGTCAATGGGAGGACTTTGACCAAAAACTGGAAGTTTCTGGAGGCTTCTTCACCAATCACCATTCACCTTTTCACATATGTTCATCTCAGATTTTGTTACCAATTACGTGTTGTTTTTCACGTTCCCTGTTTTTCTCTCTCATGTTGTACCATCTTCCACATTCCTAAAGTGTCACCTCATTCACAACACACAGACTCACACAAATTCACATGCTTCTTTTTCTTCAGAAAATGCTTAACACAATTAAAATGATTACTTAGCATAAACAAATGGCTGGCTTAAATATCATTCTGCCTTGTGGTCAGCAGCTCTGCTAGCCCACAGGTAAAGCCTTCATTCAGCTACAAATCCAGTGCTCCCCAAGATCCAAATATTGTCACCCTAACAATGACAACAGGAGATGGAAAGGTAGGAGCAGCAGACACATTGTGTCGTGGACCAAATCAAGAATTGAGTCAACCACCCCACATGAAACCCTGTGCCCAAGTTGCAATAGAGTATGGAGATCCTTGATCAGGTTTGTCAGCTATCTTTGGACCTACCAATATGACCAGGGATCCTGGTTTTTGCTGATTAAAAAACAACCCCCCCCCCCCCCCAATTTTTGGATATAAAAAAGTAACCCAACATCCAAATTTTTCTGTGATTAAAATGAAATGTCACTAATATATACACATACATATATATAGTGGTGTTTCATTTTAATAATGGAAAAATGTGGACTCTGGGTTACTTTTTTATATCTAAAAATTGGGGATTTCTTTTTTATCAGAGAAAATCAGGATGCTGAAATGTTAGTGTCATTGAAGACAATCAACCTCAGCTGTGAGGGATTGCTGAAGAAACGTCATAAACTTATTAGAAATAGTATTATTAAAGGCCACTTACTGTATTTCTAATAGTCCTATACCTTTTAAAGATTGCATTTGTATATGCACATCAGATTGCATTAGAAAGTTCTTCCTCAGTTTTTAAACATGTAGAAATACTTTTATTTTTCTTTTTTTGCCAAAAGTTTTCTGAATATAACCCGCTGACAGATGCTGCTTTCCTTTTTAGGGTTTAGCTAAAAAAAATCCCTATTGTCTTCCTATAATGAAGATTGTAATTGTTATTCTAGCTTCAAATATCTTAATCACTTTCATTTAAGTTCCATAACCTTATGCAGTCAGAGGTTTGTTTGTGTTTGTAATCTAATTATTTTTGAGATCTCCATGTGAAACTCTCAAGTAAATGTTACATGTGGTGCTCATTAAAGTGCTACTTGAACCAATTCCACTGTATATTCACTGGACTACATTGAAGCCTTGCTGGCTGAAGGTCTAAAATGCTCCCAGGGTGACAGCCACAACTCTTTACTGTTTCAAATGAAAGATTTGTCCCTGGTAGAAAATAGAAGGAAAATAAAGTTATTTTATAAAAGCCTTGATCCTTCAAAAAGTGAAAAATAAATCTGTTTTTCATTTTAGAATGTTAGTAGATGTACTTCATCATTGACATTATTGTATAGCTATTGTATTCAAAGGAATATAGCCATATGTTTCTATGAGGAGATGAAACATTTGCCCAACAACTTAATGTTGGAAACTAATTTGATGCTCCTGTATCATATTGTTTAAAGCATCATTACATTTTTCAATATATAGTTGAATTGTTATTCGCAAACTCCCTCTTGGTCTAATTTATCCCTTTATGACTTCAGACATTTAAACATATTTTTAACAAGAGTAATCAAAGCTTTGATGCTCAAAGTTCTGCCACTGAGCAATGCATACACTTCTTCCTCCTGGACAAACAATTCCCTATTTTAATAAGATCAGAAATCTGAAGTTTCATTGTAGAAGGTCACTTTGTTTTTTGGAATAACCTTTAGAAAAGGTCAAGCTGCATTTATTTTGTCAACTTAGATAAATGACACTAAGGCTATTAATAAATGCAACGATTTAGGCCCTTGGACTCTGCACTGTCCCAGTCTCACATAGTTTTCAATGAGGAAATGAGCCATATGTAACATTATATGAACTACTCGTAAGATAGCACTTACACTGTTTTTTTCTTTGGAGAAGTACAACAGGGGGCCTCTATCCCTATTACTGGAGTAAAGTCAGAGCAGTGATATAGAAGGCAGGCTGGAGGATGCAGCTTGTAGAGATGCAGGCGCCCTCACCATTCACGAGGGATATGTTCCCGTGGTCTCCGCAAATAACAAAATCCATGTATAGGGCACTGCGTTCATGAATGCAGTGCCCCCAGCAGCTCGGGGGGAGGTGGGGGGCACAGCTCCAGCGGCAATGGTGGGAGCCCAGCAGCAGCAAGTGCAGAGCTCCCGAGGAGCTCTGGTAAGTGTTTAAAGTGTATTTAAAATGCAGGTTCGGCATTTGTGAATATTTGAAACTGTGAATGCTGAACCCACGAATACTGAGAGTTTCTTGTATAAGTCACAAAGCTCAGGTCGTTGCTATGTGGGTTCAGAAATAACTCCTGTTCATGAGTGTGAAGAGGTAGAAGAACTAAAGGGGTGCAGAATAAGGCAAGCAGTAAATTGCTAGGCTCCAGGATGCCAATGAGGGGATGAAAGATGCCTGTTATGTAATAGAGGCAGAAGTAGAAGAGATAAAGGGCAATAGGAGCACAGTTGCAGAGAAATAAGCCAGCATATTGCTTAATGCATAACCCCTTTGCCCAGTCAGTGTAGGAAGAAGAATATAACTGGAAGGTGGAAGAGTAACAAAGGTATGTAGGTCTGACTCCAGGTGTAAGATGTCACTTTAGCCCTGATCTTGCAAG
>NW_005841993.1:1430029-1435829 GCF_000455745.1 Alligator sinensis
CAACAGAGCTAATATACCCCAGGGAGCTAGTAAGAGCCAGTTTTCAGTGACAGAGGAGGATCTGTTCTGTGACAAGTGTACTTAAGTAGGTTTGTAGTTAAAATGAAACACCACTAAAATATAGCTATATAGATATTAAGGGTGTGTGAAGTGGGCTCTATTTGATTTGGATTCAGATTTGGCCAAAATCGGGGACAGTGATTTGATGTGTTGATTCGGATCAATGTCCTTGATTCGATTTGGTGAAATTTGAATCTGAAGATTTGAAGCTGATTTGGAGAATGAATGGTTCGGACACAGACACAGCTTTAATTTTTTTTTCTACATACCTTGAGGTACCAGCATGGCTTGTGAATACTGTGATGCTGGGGCAGATGGAGCGCCCCACAGGAGGGGGGGGGGGGGCTCCACGTGCTTGGCGGTGAACCCGGAAGTGGACCAGAACTACTTCCGGTTCATTACTGGGTCTGCCAGGGAGAGTGCTGGGGGGCCCCCCTTTACCCTTCCAGCTTGACATTTGGTCACAGGAGACCCCAGACGCCCCCTCCCCGACCTGGGAAGCACCAGTTGCTGAGTCAAGGAGGTGTGGGGGCCCCAACAGTGCACTCCCCAGAGGAACCGAAAGTGGACTGGAAGTGCTCCTGGTCCACTTCCAGGTCTGCTGCTGAGCACACTGGGGACCCCCCCACACTGCTGTGGGATGCTCCATCCGCCCCAGCATTGCAGCATTCATGAGTCCCTGCTACCAATAGGTATGTAGAAAACACATTTAAAGCTGTCTCTATATCAAAATCTCCGAATCTTTCCAAATCAATTTGGAGGGTTCCAATTTGAGATTAAAGGGTCCTCTGATATGATTTGGATTCAGAGATTCAGCCAGTGAATTGAGCCAAATCACCCTCCTGTCCTCAGGTGCTGGACGCTTTACCCCAGAGTTTGGTGTTTTTGGCAAACTTGGCCAGTCTGCTTCTGATACCAATTTCCACACCATTAATGAAGATGTTGAATAATGTAGGCCCAAGGGTAGACCCTTGAGGGACCCCACTGGTCACAGGGCACCATGACGATTGACTTCCATCAACCACCACCTTCTGGGTCCCACCACAGGGTGAATTCCCCAGCCAGCGAATTGTGGTGAGGCCAAGGACACAGTTAGCCAGTTTTGCTAAGAGGAGATCATGGGATACCAGATTGAAGGCTTTTTTTAAGTCAAGATACATGACATCAATCTCTTCCCCCTTGTCCAGGTGATAGGTCACCTCATCATAAAAGGAAATAAGATTGGTCAAGCAAGACCTACCCACAACAAACCCATACTGGCTATCCCTCAGGATGTTGCCATTGGCCAGTCTGTTAAGAAGGGGCTCTTTGATAATCTTTTCTAAGACCTTTCCCAGGATAGAGGTCAAGCGGATGGGCCTGTAGTTTGCCAGATCCACTTTCCTCTCTTTCTTGAAGATAGGCACCACATTGTCCTTCTTCCAATCTTTGGGCACTTCACCTGAGTGCCAGGAGTTCTTGGAGATCTATGCCAGGGGCTGAGCTATGATGCTAGCCAGCTCCTTGTGTACCCTGGGGTGTAAACTGTCAGGGCTGGCTGACTTGAAGGTATCCAGCCTCTCAAGGTGTTCCTACATGAGGTCAGCATTGATGAAGGGTAAGGAATCTCTCTCACCGGGGCCTCCCTGTCCCATAATGGGCAGGGGTGTCCAGTGGGACTGGTGAAAGACCGATGGGGCCACTAGAAATAGAAAGCTAAATTGTATTGACTTCAATTGTCATTATAGCTAAAGTAACTCTATTTCGGAACTACAGAAGAGTATAGTTTAGTTGTCTTAGCTTGGGATTATCATACAGAAGTACAAAAGAACATTCCTGGTATCATAATGAAAAAAAAGGAAAAAAGAAAATGTCTAGGAGGAATATTGAAGAAAAATGTTCTTAGTGGTTGCCATTTATCACCCCTTCTGCTTCATCAAGCATTCTCTCAGGACCTGAAGAGAATTATAATTACAGACAGTCCCATTGAAGTAAAAGGGGTTAATCAATGACACCATGAAGGGCCAAATAATTAGACCTTTTTTTTAAAAAGAAGAGCACTAAATCATGGATGTTTCTGTGCCAGTAAATTGAACCAAAACACTTAGATGAGTATTAAAGCCTTGTGTTCCTACACATTTGAGTATTAAAAGTGACCATAATTTTGCCATAAGCCATTTCAAGCTTGGAGTATGTTTGGAATAATAATTCTTATGTCAGAAGGTGGGGAGTTGCTTCAAAGACCAAAGACCACTCTCAACTTTGAGAGAAATGAAGCCCTATGTTATAGGAGCAAAATGGATTGTGGCTAGATGAAGTTCACAGCAGGCTCTTATTGTTGCATTAATAAATTATTAACAAAAATAATAAAACTGTCAAATGCAAGTTCTCAATACATTAATAAGAAGAACAACATGGGGAGAATAGTTCCATTAGCTCTTTAATAGCCTTGTTGATGAACACAGACATCTCCCCCTATGTGTACACTGAACTGGGGACACGAGTATTATATTGTGCTGATAGACATTTATGGTCAGTCATCATGGTGCCTCTGTCATTACTCTATAGACATCCCCACATAGTGATATGCTTTCTTTTCCCCATGTCACCTCCATTCTCCACAGTGGTTCATATATTTAGGAAATGTAATGTATCCCACAATCAATTAATATATTTCAACTCTCAAATGTGTATTTGATAATGACATAGTTCATTAGATAATTACTGGATTTACACAAATCATCACTTCTCAAGTACCAGTTTGTGACCTTTTCTACATACACTCAGTGTTGGTTTTGTTATAAACATAAACAATGACTAATGGTGTTATACTACACCTCCTTACTTTTAATTGAGAAAATTAAATAATGAATAGTAATGCCACATATTTCTGAATTATGAAAATATAGAGATGTACTGCTAAATACAAGCAGGCTGTTCCATGATCTATAAGTTTATGAAGCCATGTGGTCAGGAATCACAAATGAAAAAATACCAGAACAGTGGATTGGATGTGAATGATCTAAGTCTTGATCTTGCCCTGTCTTTTAAATTATTTATATTTATGACTAGACTAAGAGACCAATAATCATTTTAAAGTATATCAGCTGTTAAGGCACTAGACATGCAGCCATTTATTCTAACTGCTAGGCATCAAACATTCTAACTCATTGATCTGACTCGCTGCTATTCCTGTTTCAAAGCAGTAGTTCCATAATAAGTGTTAGACCCTGACTCCATGCGGCACCCAATGACTAGGGAGATGATGGTTCAATTGCCCATGTTTCCTGTTACTTATTATCTAGAGCAGAGCAGGGAGTAAACACCAGCACATATTGCTCAAAACAGCTTTATTCAAAATGGAGACAGCTTTGGACTAGCTCCCACACTAACAGAATATGGGGAGCCGCCCTGAACAACAGTTCTTTCTAACAAGTATACACCTTGGTTCATACATATTTAACATTTACTCCACCCTTGTCCCACCTCTGGTTCCACCCATTTCTCCTCCTATCTCAAGCTCCACTTCTGTTTACTGTTTGCTTCCTTAGCATAGTATTACCTATGCATTTCATTCACTTACATGCCTCTCTGCTAAGAGCACATGCATAAGACTTTGACCCCCATCTTTTTTCAGTCATTTGCGGTTTCTCACTGGTTCTTGCTGGTTTTCTTGCTGAATTCAGCACCATCTCCAAGGCCATATTTCTGCTTTTGTCTCCTGACACTAGTTGGTGGGCTATTCTATTTCTAACGCATCATGCCCTTTGCACCCTATCCTTTTGTTAAGAATCCGCTTACTTAATCATTACCTAAGTTACTTGCTTTTAACATATCAGCTAGCCTTGGGAACAGCAGCCTTTTTGCTGAGACACAGGAAAAAGCCTTCATTCAGCTGCACATTCAGCACCCCCAGATTCCATATTGTTACCTCAACATCCAAAATCCATATCATTACCCTAACACTAAGTATGCAGGATTAAATTCATAATAAATATTACTTGAAAAGCAAACACTGAGATATCAGACCTAATGGGCATATGAGCATGTCACCCTATGGTGATGTCCACCTTTTTCCATAATTTAAATGAAACAGCATTATATATATAAAAAGGTGTTTCATTTAAATCATGCAAAAATGAGAATTTGGGGTTACTTTTTTTTAACTGAAAATTGGGGATTTTTTTTTTTTAATCAGAAAACCAGGATCCCTGCTCATCATAGAAGGCAGTGAGGTTGGTCAGGCATAGCTTGCCTTTGGTGAATCCATGTGAACTGTTCCTAATTAACTTCTTCTCCTCCAAGTGCTCAGAAATGGATTCTGCCAAATTGGAACCCATGGATGGGGGACAATGGGGGCTGCCCACTGAAGCCTTGGGACTCCCCACCATGCTGCCCTCCCTCATGAGCTCCTCAGCCTAGTGTGCATGTCCATCATGGGAGGGAGGGAACACTGCACCATGCTGCCATGGCTGCCAAGCTGAGGTGGTCCCTGCTCACCTGGCAGTAGTGTGCCTCAACTTGGTGGCTGTGGTAGTACAGTATTCCCTCCCATGTTGGGTTCCAACCTCTGAGCCACAGAGGAGGCTCCTGCCCAGAGCTGGTCCATCCCACTGCAGCCATGCACCCTGCCATGGGCACAACTGTGGTAAAAATACATCATGACCTGGGCCTCTCTTGAGTAATAACTGTATGAGTCCCTCAGATCTCTTGTGTAAGAAGCACGAGGCCTAACAACTGAGTTGTGGGTTTCTTTTTCCTTCTTGCTTGCTCTGCATTTTGTAACCACACTTGCCTAATGCCCTGAAATTACACTAAGGTATAAGGTTACTAAAAGGCGTTAACTTTGCCGCAGTTCCCCTTTTCCTCTGCGCATACAACAGAACTTTTTGCCACAGTTCTGCTTTTAAAATATATATGCACAAAACTTGACAGGAGATACTAACCAATAGCAAACTAAGCCTAGCCCATAAGATAAGACATAACAACAAGGAAATTGTGGTACTGCCAATAGATGTATAACACGCTGTAACCCTTTGTCTATGTAAGCTATAAAAATATAACCTCAAGAGAAGTTCGGGGTCAACACTGCTTAGAGCATCAGCTCCTCTGTTGATGTTGCTTGCGCAATCAATAAACTCATGATGGACCCACCCTGTATGTGACTCTCTCCTTGAGGTGGAATTGGTCTAGCCTCCAGGGGCACAAAACTAGCCGTTTGGGCAACACAACAATCTCAGGAAGTATGTTTATCATGACCCCATCCATTGATGTTGTGACCCCATTTGGAGTCATGACCAACAGTTTAGGATCTCCTTCCCTAACTTGTTCTTTCTGAACTGAGGGCTGCTGACCTCCTCTCCTGACTGTGCAGCCTGGTGCAGTCATCTAGGAGCTGACCTTGCCTGTGAAGATCAAATTTAAAAAAAGCATTGAGTACTTCAGCCTTTTTCTCATCATCTGTTATTAGGTTTCCTCCCCCATTCAGTAATGGACCCACACTTTCCCCGACCTTCCACTTGCTGTTAACATTCTTGCAGAAAACTTTCCTGTTACCTTTCACATCCCTTGCTAGCTGCAACTCCAAATGTGCTTTGATCTTCCGGACTTAATCCCTGCAGGCCTGAGTAATATTTTTATACTCCTCCCAAGTTGCTTGTCCAAGCTTCCACTTCTTGTAAGCTTCCTTTTTGTGTTTTAGCTTACTGAAGATTTCTCCGCTAAGCCAAGCTGGTCGCTTGCCACATTTGCTATTCTTCCT
>NW_005841993.1:1436315-1437102 GCF_000455745.1 Alligator sinensis
CCCCCCCCCATTTATAAGTACAACGGGAAAAGTAATCCTCCTTGGCCAGAGGACCCACAGTGGTGTCCTGAACCTGAGGAGTGGACACTGGCACCGCCACCACCACCTCCACTACACCTACCATCACCCATACCGACCCGACCCGTTCGCACCTCTTGCAATCAAAACCCCCAATATCGACACCAGTGCCCGATGAGACAGGTGGAAGGAGAGAGAGACGAACCCACCTTTGTCTATGTGCCCTTCCACACATCGGACTTATTTAATTGGAAGCATCAAAACCCATCCTTTAGAGAGGACCCTGAGAAAATGCAAAATTTGTTTCGATCGATAGGGCAAACTCATCATCCCACCTTGGCTGATGTTCAGATATTACATACCCTTTTGACCTCTGAGGAAAGGTGATTGGTACAGGGAGCAGCAGATAAAATAGCCGAGGAACGCGAACCAGGAACAAATATACGGGAAAAGTGCCCTATCGATAATCCCAATTGGGACGACAGTTCACCGGGGGAAGGAAGCGCAACAAGGAGTATTTAGGAATCATAGTGAAAGCTCTGGGCAAAGTAGTGCCATGAGTAACTAATCTTTCCAAATTATGCGAAGTCCGTCAAGGAAAGGACGAGTCTCCCTCGGTTTTTTTGGAGCGGTTATATGATGCTTTTAAAAAATTTAGTGATATAAACCCTGAAGCCCAAGAAAATCATCGCATGGTAAACATGCTGTTTATTGGGCAAGCGGCCCCAGACATAAGAAAGAAGTTACAAAAGGTTGAAGGGGGACCAGG
>NW_005841993.1:1440097-1446317 GCF_000455745.1 Alligator sinensis
TCTATTGAGTCAGATCAAGGTAGTCATTTTGTGGGGAAAATAGTACAGGAAGTGTCCAAAGCTTTAAATATCAGATGGAAGCTCCATACTCCATGGAGACCCCAGAGTTCAGGCCAGGTGGAGCGCATGAATCAAACGCTAAAGGCCATGTTAACAAAAATTTGTATCGAGGCTCACTTAAAATGGCCACAGGCGCTCCCACTAGCTTTAACTCACATACGTAGCACACCACGTAGAGGGATTAAATTGTCACCTTTTAAATTAATGTTTGGTATGCCTCCCAGAGTCTTGCCAGCAGGATGGAGAGAACCGGTTACTGTGGAACTGGGCAAATCCGAAATCCAAAAACATGTTATTGCCTTGCAGTCTGTTTTGTCTCCCCTACACAGGTTCGCTGCACCTTTTCAGAGTCTCCCGCTGGATGTGCCGATCCACAACTTCAAACCAGGTGACCAGGTCCTGGTTCAAAAGTAAAAAAAGGATCCCCATACAGAAAAGTGGGAAAGACCTTATCAGGTGCTACTGACTACACATACCGCTGTTCGCTTGGCAAACAATGACAAGTGGACCCACTGTTCAAGAGTGAAGCCTTTCTATCAGGAGGACACCAACTCCCAGGGTGCAGTCACTCCGGAAGCTGATAACACCCGGGAACAAGAAGCCAACAAGTGGACAAGTAAACCAGTAGGAGATCTGAAGTTACGCTTACAGAAATGTGGACCTTAATCTATCTCCTTTGGCTTTTGCCCTTTCTAGGTAATTCAAGACCCATCTCTAGTCCCACTTCTGGTTGTTGTACATGTACTGATGATACTTATGCTGGAACCTTTCCCATGAGTCAATACCAAGGTACCAAGCAGTATATAGTCGAGGCCCACCTGCACCCCAATTCTTCATGCTGCCCTTATCGACAAGTCACACTAAAATACAATGACACTACTGGTATAGAACCGGGTATATCCATGACTTGTATGAGGCTGCCTTCGAGTGACCGAGAAGGGCTCTGGTCCACGATCCTCAAGGATTGGCCTTCAGCTCTCCAACCCCTCACCCCTCCCGACCCATGGGTGGGGAATTCATGGGTAGCCCTTCTCAGAGATTCTGCCCGAGCATTGACCGATCATAGTTGTCTTTTATGTGTGCTCACCCCTGTTTCTAGTGATGAAGGGGTCCCTTTCCTGCCCATTCCCCTTAATAGGACAGGTATAATCTCAGATTGGGGCTTTAGTCGAAATTTTAATTTCTCCTTGCAATACACTGGTTCCGGAAGAGTTATGGTGGCAAAAATTAGAGGCTCTATTTGTATATCCCAACAAGGAGGAGGGTTTAGAGTAGGACAGTCAAAGTGCCAGGAGACATGGACCTCTAAAGAAGTCGCCCCCAAAGCGGGCACATGAATATGTGCAAATACCTCATATGACACGTTTAAATCCTGTGGCTGTCTATTGGAAAAAGAGCGAGTTTCAGTTTGGGGTCAAAATTGCACCCACCAAAATCATACCAGGGGAAAAAAACAGTGCCACAAAGAGAGGCTCACTAACTTTAGCTTTAATGTTCTCTCATTCAGATATCGCAAATGAGACCTGTGGGTTGTGGTGGATTTGTGGGCGATGGGCATATAGACAGCTTCCCCTCAAGTGGACAGGAACTTACTACCTAGGAGCTTTGATCCCTGGTGTTTGGATAACCCAACCTACACTTCCCGATATCCAGACATCACACCCCAGAGCTTATTGCATCAAACGAAGCACTGACAGTTCCTTTAAAAAAATAGCTGCAGGGGGAGGTCAACGATGGGATACTGATGAGTGGCCAGCGGAAAGGATCATTCAATACTATGGTCCAGCTACTTGAAAGCCAAACGTGGTTGGGAGGGAGCCCACCTACCTAACCAACCGCATTATTAGACTTCAGGCTGTAGTAGAGATAGTTACCAAGAAAACTGCCGCAGCCCTACGCTTAATCGGGAATCAGTTGACCCAGCTATGCACCACGGTACTGCAAAACCGTCTAGCTCTTGACTACCTACTTGCTAGTGAAGGTGGAGTGTATAAGAAGTTAAATTTGTCTAATTGCTGTGTTAAAATCGATGATAACGGTGAACTGATAAAAAATCTAGCAGACGACATGAAAAAAGTAGCCCATGTCCCTGTCCAAACATGGAACGGGTGGAGCTTTGATTGGCTGACATCTTGGCTTCCTCAGTTTGGGTGGCTAAGAGGTGCGTTGCTGGCCTTTTGCTTATTAATGACAACACTTTGTTTGCTTCCCTGTGTCATACCCTGCATCGTGGCCCTCCTGAAACGAACTGTTCAGTCAGTTGTCAACCGCGAGATGCTTGTGCATTACCAAAAGCTAGCAATCACAGACAATTATTAAAAATAGAGTTACAAAGCATCTTAAGGGGGGAATTGTGGTAAAAATACATCATGACCTGGGCCTCTCTTGAGTAATAACTGTATGAGTCCCTCATGATCTCTTGTGTAAGAAGCACGAGGCCTAACGACTGAGTTGTGGGTTTCTTTTTCCTTCTTGCTTGCTCTGCATTTTGTAACCACACTTGCCTAAAGCCCTGAAATTACACTAATGTATAAGGTTACTAAAAGGTGTTAACTTTGCCGCAGTTCCCCTTTTCCTCTGCGCATGCGACAGAACTTTTTGCCACAGTTCTGCTTTTAAAATACGCATGCACAAAACTTGACAGGAGATACTAACCAATAGCAAACTAAGCCTAGCCCATAAGATAAGACATAACAACAAGGAAATTGTGGTACTGCCAATAGTTGTATGACACGCTGTAACCCTTTGTCTATGTAAGCTATAAAAATATAACCTCAAGAGAAGTTCGGGGTCAACACTGCTTAGAGCATCAGCTCCTCTGTTGACGTTGCTTGCGCAATTAATAAACTCATGATAGACCTACCCTGTATGTGACTCTCTCCTTGAGGTGGAATTGGTCTAGCCTCCAGGGGCACAAAACTAGCCGTTTGGGCAACACAACAATCTCAGGAAGTATGTTTATCATGACCCCATCCATTGATGTTGTGACCCCATTTGGAGTCATGACCAACAGTTTAGGATCTCCTTCCCTAACTTGTTCTTTCTGAACTGAGGGCTGCTGACCTCCTCTCCTGACTGTGCAGCCTGGTGCAGTCATCTAGGAGCTGACCTTGCCTGTGAAGATCAAATTTAAAAAAAGCATTGAGTACTTCAGCCTTTTTCTCATCATCTGTTATTAGGTTTCCTCCCCCATTCAGTAATGGACCCACACTTTCCCCGACCTTCCACTTGCTGTTAACATTCTTGCAGAAAACTTTCCTGTTACCTTTCACATCCCTTGCTAGCTGCAACTCCAAATGTGCTTTGATCTTCCGGACTTAATCCCTGCAGGCCTGAGTAATATTTTTATACTCCTCCCAAGTTGCTTGTCCAAGCTTCCACTTCTTGTAAGCTTCCTTTTTGTGTTTTAGCTTACTGAAGATTTCTCCGCTAAGCCAAGCTGGTCGCTTGCCACATTTGCTATTCTTCCTGCACATCGGGAATTGCTTTTCTTCCTGCACATTGGGGTGGTTTGTTCCTGCACTCTCAATAACGTTTCTTTAAAATACAACCAGCTCTCCTGGATTCCTTTCCCCCTCAGATTGATCTCCCAGGAAATCATGCCCATCAGTGTGCTGAGGGAGTCAAAGTCTGCTTTTCTGAAGTCCAGGGTCCATACTCTGCTGCTCTCCTTTCTTCCTTTTGTCAGGATCCTGAACTCTATTACAACTGTACAATAGATGCTTCTGTACCTAGGACAAGATATGATCCTGTCTTTACTCCACTTCCTTTCAAAAATGGACACATGCTGAGGGTGTCCTATTAGAGTGCTGCAAGACTAATTTAGTCTCTCCTGAAATTTCAGTAGAACTAGATTGTTCTTTCATAAAAAGTCAGCTGTAGGTAGCTTTATTGTCCTACATAACATTTTGTATATTCACTAGACTAAGGTGAAGAGCCTAATGATTTAACTTAGCAGTTACCTTGGCTAGCATGCCTTCCTTTTCAGTGAAGAGTTCTACAGATTTGCAATCTGTCAAAATGACAAAAGATTTCCTATATAAATATTCCAAAAATACTTTAAATATTTTTATTCTAAAAATAATAACTAAACTTGCTCTCTCCAACTGAGCATAACCCTGCTCAGTTAGTGTCCTAGAAACACAATAAGCAGTTTTTCAATGTCCTTCACATTATGTTTTAAAAGATCACATGACAGAATTAAAGTAAATTAATTTCACTGTAAATCTGTTGTTTGTTTGTACCCTCTGCTTTTTATGCAAGTTCTCAGCCTGAAGTACTGTGCCTAGAAGTTAATTTTGGTTGCATTTATCTTCCCTTTACAAAGCTGGTAATGAAGGAAAACAAAGAGGCTGGAATCTATTACACCTATTAGGCACATAAACTCTGATTCTTTTTCATATCCCTTCTTCACATCCCAAAAATCCATAAATGTATATATTTTTGGACACCATCATCTTCTGCTTAACAGTAGGAGGAGAGTCCATGCAAGATTGGCAATTTATGAGAACATTGAGAAATTTAATGCAGAAAATGGAAGTAAAATCCTGAATACTGGATCACTATTTTATTGCCCATGAGATTATAGACAATACAGGGAATTTCTTCTTACCTATGTCAGCAAAACCTTCTTTGTCTTTAGGAATTTGTTAAAACCTAAGAAACCAATAGAGACATTGTTTAAAATCTTGATAGAGTACTATATGCAAAAAAAAGCAAATCAGAAACTTTAAAACATGGGTATCTTTTGAGTATATGCAGTCACCCAAATCTAGCTGCCTAGAAAACTCTCCAGCCCAAGATAAAGGCATGTAAAAATGTATTTATTTTGTGGCTACTGCATGGGGTAGAAAAGGATTGCATTTAGTA
The DNA here is from genome assembly GCF_000455745.1 of Alligator sinensis. Lineage (NCBI taxonomy): Eukaryota > Metazoa > Chordata > Crocodylia > Alligatoridae > Alligator > Alligator sinensis. The sequence goes on from NW_005841993.1 coordinate 1,445,027, forward strand.
ACTTAGTTGTCTAAGTTTAAACTTGGATAAATTGACCACATCTAGATGTGCAGGGCCATGTGTTTGCAGTGGCAAAAATAGTAGCAGCACAAATTTGTGCCACTACTTTTTTCCACAGCACATGTCCCTGCATATGCACTTTGTGGAAGGACAAATTGTGCCGCTTTGGGCAAAATACCTGTGCCCAGCTCCTCTTGGCTCCCAGCATGCTGAAGGACCAGAGCACAACTGAAGGAGTGGAGATGCTCTGACTAGCAGACAGAGCAGCTCTCTGAAGGACTAACCCCCTGTCTTTGGATGCATAGTTCTTTCATATTTGCCACACTGTGTTTTTTCCTGGAACTTTGTTTTTGCTACTGGGATTTCCTGGTAGCATACGTTGGCCCTGCACTGCCAATTTGCAGTGTAGAACATGTTTTAACTGTGACAGACTTATGTGACTGAGCTCCAACATGTCCAGGGGGCTCAAGAATCCTCAATTCTGATTGGTGGAGACAATCCACCGATCAGAAAGAAGTCTGGGGAAAGAAGGCACTACCCCTTTCCTAAAGGGAGGAGGAGAGGATCTCCCCAACTGGACTGTGGACTGCAGCACGGCAGGTCTACCGGACTTCAGAGGCAGAATCTCCAAAGCGTGTAAAAGGAGAACATGCTTGGCACGCTGGGAGAGATGCGGCAAGGGACAGCGAGGAGAGAGGAGCTCCAGAGAAGACCATCCTCGGGACCCCGCCTGAGCCTCAACAGCGCGTGCATCAGCACGTGGCACTCAGGCTCTGGGATCCCCTCGAGGCGGCTTGAGCCTACAACCCAGCAAGCAGCGAGGTGGGCAGTGCATGGATTGGCACACAAAGAACTCTCCCAGGGAGCAGCTCGAGGCTGCTCAGTCCCCACATGGTGTGCAGGTCAGCACAGGGAGAGTCAACCTCAAGAGCAGCTTGAGGATGTTCAAGTTAGCCCTGGCTCTAGGCCGAGTAACCAGAGCCCCACAGTGTGGCTTACCATTAAACTAAAAGAGCCCTGTTTCCCAGAGCAGGGCCCGGGAAGGGGAAAGAACGTCAGTGTCAGGCCAGAGAAACAGAGCCAGTAAGTGCTTGGCTTCCATAGGAGCACCCTAGGTCCCAGTGCCAGGCACCAGGCTATCTAGAGGAGCTAGAGGTGCCACCAGAGAGAGGCCCTTGTGGGACTGGTCACCAGAGGATGATCCCTGTCAGCTTCAGAGTGGGAGCATGAGTTGCTGGGGAAGTGGGCCCCACAGGGGAGGTGGGCTTGGGAGAGGAGGGTCTGCAGCCTT